>NW_026067896.1:5974603-6166601 GCF_014885135.2 Alexandromys fortis
GAGAGAGAGAGAGAGAGAGAGAGAGAGAGAGAGAGAGAGAGAGAGAGCACATGTGTATGTGCTGGAGCAAGGGTTCTGCCAGTGCAACAGCAACAGTGGAGGCGAAGAACTACTAGCAATGTCTCAGGAATTTAGTTGGAAGGGAAAGTAGCAAATACTGAAAAACCTTTGTTTAGAAGACGAAACGTGATTTCCCAGGAAATGAAAATTATATTAGCAAAGCATTTGAAAGTCTTCTTACGATTTTATTGACATAGTAAAAAATTATTTTCCAGCTGAAGATCTGAGCCTACAATAAAACCTTTATGTCAAAAATTACCCTTACACAAGAAGAAGAAAGCACACGGCAAGCCTTTCAAAAAGGCCGTTTTCAGAACACCTTCTGATGATTGCTGGCCCCTTTTCTCTGTAAAGTTCTATAAAGAATATATTTTAATTAGCTGGCACTTGATACCACTTCATGCATACTTCCCACTCTGACCCAGTGTGTGATCATATAGAATACATCACAAAAGAACTGGTCATTTTGACTGCTTTAATATAGCTTTGTATTAATGTCAGACATCATTTCGACAAGGCATTAAAAGTGTTATTTAATGACTGAAGTGTGGTGGGCAGAAAAGGCTTAATCTTTGTGGGAAGAACAATTTCAATTAGCGCTAAAATATTAATTTGTTGGTACCAATATATACTCTAATGTATTTGGCTACAAAACACCTTATGAATAAAACATAGAACCCACTTGTCTTGTGTTATAACTAATACTGCCTCTTTTTTAAAACAGTGGTTTCTAATTTTATAACTGCCATGATTCAGTTAAAATTAAAAGAAAAAAAAAAGAAGGACCCGATCATTTTTAATGCAGAAGCTTTTGCTCTGTCCCCCTTCCCCCAAGGTAATTTGTGAGGCTATAAATAAAGTATGCAATCTCTGGCTGGTAAGATATTGAATAGGTTTTAAACATGATATGGCTATCAGTCTTAAAAATTTAAGAGCATTTTTATTTATTTGTTTACACAGGGAGTGTAAGATATTCTCTCTGGAAACAATTTGTCTCGCGGTGGAAAGTGTGAAAATATGAGAACAAAAATAACGGCAGACCTTAATCCTACCATTGTGTTCGTGGGAAGGAGAAAGGCTGCCGTTCTGGTTTTTACCTCCCTTGAATATCTCCCCGTAGCCTTATCTTCTCTTTGCGCTGCTAGTTTACGGCGGCAACATCTTGGCACTGGTTTTCAGGACGGTGCGTGTGGTCCCTCCTCAAGGTGAGTGAGAGCCACACAGGTAAAAACCTCGGCAGTCCTTTTGAAAACACCCTGGTTTTCGCTGTAGCTAACTAGAAATCTGGGGTTGCCTCCATAGACTTCTCAGGGGCTGCCCCACAAGGTGAAGAATAGGTGGCTCTACATCCATGAGCATGACAAACCAACATGGAGTGTTTGCTTCCTCAGGGCCAACAAATGCTTTTATGTAGTCACAAATGTCCCCAAACAAATAAAGGAGAGACAAGGACACTTACAGAGGAGGGCCTAACCAGCACGCGTTATTTCCCTAACTACCCTGGCCTCTATTTTCCTCATTTAACCCGGTTAATTCTCAAAAATATGCGCTGCATGGATTTTATGTTAATGTGGCTCTTGCCCAACGTAAAACAAAAAGACAGTGAATTTGAGAGCAAAGCAGAGCCCCGCAAACGCAGTTTCTGAACTAGGTAAGGAAGGCTTTTGTAGTAGATTTTTGTGCAGCAGTTGGCATTGGCAGGATTGCAAAGAGAGATGTATTCTGTTGTGCTCTGTTTGATCAAGTGCTAAACCCGTGTGATCAATAGAGAGACAGATGTCGGGTGCAGATGGCGATGCCGTGATACCTGGGGCAGCGCGGGCCTGCCAGAATGACAGAATGGGAACAGGGGAAGAGCAGCAATGCAACAGAATGTGACAAATGAAATTAGGGTTTATACTCGTCGATAATTTACAGCTAATACAAAGTGACAGAATTCTTCAGTACCCGGTATATTTTACTTCCAGTAATGCTGTAGCCAATAAAGGCATATTTCATGCAACCTAATAAAATGAAAGCTGTGGGGAAATACAGTCCAACCATTTTTTATTATGTTACAACTTTTAAAATTGATCCCTGGGAGAATACTAATAACATGCAAGTCTTGTTAGAGCAATGTCTAAAGGCATTTTATCTGAAAATTTACAGCACACACATCACTTCCTCTCGGTGCGTATTACACCTCTAAGTTGGAGACAGATAACTCAGCACCGGCCAACTGCACGTGCATGCCTCTAAAAATAGATTACAAAAGGCTCCTCTGGTCTGTTTATAAAACAACGATTAATTTCAAATTATTAAGTAAACATGTTAATTTCCTGTATTAATGGGAATACTTAAGCAGTCACCTGTGTAATTAAAAAATGAAAATCTAAATACAAATTAAAATTTTCTTCATATTCAAGACAAAAGCTAAAGTCTCTGTATTTATGACTTATGACTATAATTCAAAAAACATGATTAAGTCCCTGATGTGACTTATGGAATGACCATTAACAAATCTGCTGATGCCCTTATCTGACTTAGCTAATTCAACACACTCTTGGGCTTTTCTTGTATGTTCAGTAGCCACATGTCAATAGTCTGGGGCTAGTTTAGGGTAGATGAGCATAGCACACTCCATTTTTCCTTGCCATTTGGTTGATTCTCCTCCCCTTCTAGTCCCCAAGTATTCTGACGCTATGCCATGTCTTCACAACAAAACCTGAATCTAAGGTCTGAATCCCTACCCATTTACAAACACACACACACACACACACACACACACACACACACACACACACACGGACCAGAGGAATTAGATGGATTCCTCACAGTCCTGGTATTTTCTGCTTAGTATCAGGAAAGAATTCAGTTATCTTGCCATGGTAAAAGTAAGCATAATTCCAGTGACCAGGTTTTTGTTTTTGTTTTTGTTGTTGTTGTTGTTGTTGTTGTTAGGGCAATATCCCTGTCCACAATATCAGCTTCACATACTCTTCAAGCATCCACTTAAATACTCCTTTAAACCACACTGGCAAATGCAGTGATTGAGCCCAATGTTTGAATTGTGTCTGGGTAACACATCGTGTTTGTGTATTTAACTGTGTTCATTACACAATTGGATAATACATTCCAAGAGTCAAGGAATTTGACCTTTGAAAATCATGAAGTATAATCCTAAGGAGGCGTGATAAAATGATGGATGTATTTATGCATGAACGAATTCAACCAAGAATCTACCCCATCTTCCATGAGCCCTCCCTTTTAAACTTTGCTCGTTGGTGCCTGCCGGAAGGGTGCCCCCTTAATGTTCCTGACCATCTATGAAAATAATGGCATTCCTTCATTTAGCAAATATTTATGCTTGCCTCCTTGTCCTGGAAATTCTGATGGGCTTTAGTGATAAGACTGTGCACAGGACAGAAAGAGCATCGTTCCCACAGCTCCAGCAGGTTGAGCTGAATTGTCTGAATTCAACAATGCACCAGTGAGTAGATATCATCCGGCGAGAGTGCCAAGGCTTATCTGGGGAGAGTCAGAATGTTGAACAATAGAATGTGGTGCATGCTCTGTGCTCCAAGAATGTGTTCATGGTGGATAAGAATGCCATGGTGTAGAGAAAGCATCAAAAATACAGGCAGGACAACCTCTGCTAAGACCCTGGACAAAAAGAACATTTCTGATCTGTATGGAGCAGCTTGAAAGAATAAAGGAAGAGGGAACACACGCAGGAGAAAGTGGATGACAGATTAGGAAAGGGGTGCCCCTTTCAGGGTCTCACTTAGCTGGAGCTTTGTGCAATATTTATTTGAAAAATATAAAATAAAAATTTTTAAGGCAAAGCTGTCTTCTGCATCATTAGTGCTGAAGCTTCCCTAAAACCAACCTTGCACTTCAAACACTTTCCACAGACATGCTCAAATCTGGGGCCTAACTAGTTACTCTTTTATATTTAAAAATAAAAGCAAGCACAGTCTTAACGTGTTTGCTATCACATTGTCTTCAGGTCTGTAGGATGACATGTAGGATGTAGGAAAGGATAGTATAGGTAATAGACCAGGGCTAGGAGATGTGGTATTGCAAATTTGTTTATGTGTGTGTGTGTGTGTGTGTGTGTGTGTGTGACAGAGAGAGAGACAGACAGACAGACACAGAGAGAGACACAGAGAAAGAGAAAGAGAGAGAGCAGAGAGAAAGAGAGAGACAGCAGGCAGGCAGACACGTGCTGCACAGCTCAGTGTGGAAATTAGAGCACCGCCTTCAGGAGTCATTTCCACCATAGGATTCAGAAAATGAACTCAGGTCATCAGCTTGTAAAGCAAGAAACTTAGCCAGTGGGCCGTACCACTGGCCAGGAATTATGGCTTTAATTCCATAGTAATCATTTGGCATATTTGCTTTATTAGTGTTTTTAGTTGTTTTTTTTTTTTTTAAAGCAGGCAACTAAGAGCATCATGGGAATAATGTATGAGAAAGCTGTGGTTTTCATGGGGTACATTCATTTTCACATCCTATTTCAAGTCTAGGGATAAATTTCAACAAAAGCCAGAAACAAGCAAGTAATAAGAAATTAACGGGATCATAAGGCATGCCTAAACTCTACTTGCTTGATGTATAATTGAATCTCTAACTTCTCTAAATACATTCACATGATCTTCGCAACCACTTTAGGAAGAAACAGAGACTGACCTTATGATGAAAGCAAAAAAAAAAAAAAAACATGCCATGAGTAATGAAGTTTAAAAATGAGCAGTGCCAACAAGACTACACCCCTTTTGTTGGTCACCATGTCAGTTATAAAAATCTACCACACTCTGAACTGACTCTTTTTGCTCTCATTGCTTGGAGCATCTTGAATGTTCCTCGGTCGCGGTGATGTCCACTTCCTCTTCATACAGATATCTAGAAGGGCGGAAGGCCTGCATAAGAGGTCAAAGGGCAGCGGGGGGGGGGAAACTGCTCCACCCACATGAGCGTGGCAGTGTTCTTCCCACTTCTTCACCATGTAATCTTCATACCTTCTTGGCCGCACAGAGTGCTCAGACATCCAACAAACAGATGAGCTAGACAAGATGATGGTCTATGCACCACTTCACGCTCTGAGCTCTATATCAGACCAGGTGATCCGGAATTAAAGCCTCTGAATTATAACGTAGAAAGTAGAAGGCATTTTCAGATATTCTTTACAATATCTTGAATGCGTCCCTCGAAAGCCAAATGCTCCTTTCCAAGTACAGCTTTCTTATGAATTCCCTTCACAAATAAAATGTTTGAAAATAATATATAGATATTATCAGAACCTATTCTGATATAATACTCTGATATAGATATGTTCTGCTTTCCTAAATTGCTTCATTTGATTTCCGTGCGTGCATATATGTGTATACGTATGTGTGTATTTGCCTGTGGCTAAACGTACAAGTATATGTAGAGGTCAGAGGTCAACAATGGATATTTGTATATCTTTACTACACCTTAGGATTTGAGACAGGTTCTCTAATAAACCTGAAACCCACCCCATTCATTAAACTGGCTACCAGGAAACCACTAAGACAGTGGTTCTCAACCTGTGGGTCATGACCCTTTTGGGGTGTCACATGACCCTCACATAAGACCAACAGAGAACACAGATATTTTTATTACATTTCATAAACGCAGAAAAATTACAATTATGAAGCAGCAGGAGGAATAATGTTGTGTTTGGGGTCACCACAACATGAGGAGCCGTATTAAAGGGTAGCACTAATAGGAAGGATGAGAACCACTGCTGTAGGATCTGTCTTCTCTGCTGTCCCCTTTATCGGTGCTGGGCTTACACTGTGCCACCATAGCTGAATTTTACAGAAGTACTGGAGATCTGAACTCAGGTGCTCGTGCTTAGGAGCACTTACTCCTCCCACCGAGTTCTCTCCTCGATACTTCTCCTCAGTTTGTAAGGACATGGACTATCTATCTGGAGGCTGTCACTCTAGATGTTCAAACAAGCTAAGGGAGGATTCCATGATGCTCCAAGAATACCAGAGTGGAGATCTTCACTTTTTCAGAGTCAAGATGACTCAATCCATAGGTTTAGAGAAAAGTGCCAATTTATTTGACTTCTCTTACAAATATTTATCTATTACTTGATTGCCAAAAAATGTCAGAACAGTAAACAGCTTTATGGATTTTGACAGGATAAAAATTTTGCAAAAAAGTTACAAGTTTGTTACTAAGACAGTGACACCCAAATATTTTTATTTTTTTGATCCTAAGCGATAAGATAAAAATCTCAAAATATTAGTATCAAGACTGCTGTACATAAATGTAGTAAAGCTGGTTTAAAAACAGGAGAATTATTTCAATGAAAATATAAACAGCGGATGTTTTTATTGCAGCCCCTTCACAGGAATTATACAAGTTGCACATGTCAACATCTATTCACGAATGTGTGCACTGCTAGAATTGGCTCCAAGATAATGCTAGGTATTACTATAAAGCACTTAACTCTTCCCAATTGTGCAAATTTTTAATATTCCCATGAGTAACAAAACATAAACTTTTCTGTGGAGTGTTCAGAAATACAGAGCTCATGTAGCTAACCCAAATCCCCTCACTCTAGCAAAACAACCATCAAAGTTCCAGATTAAAGCAGGACTCGGAGCCCACCCCACTATCTTTCCTCTCAAACCTTCATTCTGATGTCACCTATATCATTTTAAACTGGCGTAGCTCCTCGTGAGTGGGCACAGTACCAACCAGACAGATGGCCCTGAGCTGAGCATGCCAAGGGACCAGTATGCGCATCAAGTTTGACTGTTAGAAACGGAGTTTCCTTCCAGGAGTGTTGTTCGTATAAATATTTTTGTAAACTTATAGTTGTTATTTTTTTTTTAAATTACTGTCCCAAATTATGTTATACATACAGATACACAAAACAGACATATCTAAACATAAGCACATATGTGTGTGTGTGTATATATATATATATATATATTTAATACTTGCTTTTGAAAATTTTCCAAGGCAACTCAGAACTAGATTTTGAATATAAACAACTCCAGGCTCGATGGTCCAGTAGTGATGACGTAGGTTAGAACCTCTAACCTATGCTAGTGCTCTCTCCATTGCTTTCACATTTGTTTATAAGGTCTTTATAAGCATAGCCACTGCTAGTCATGGTAAGTTATGTATTGAACTAGATCTATAAGAATCCTCATTCATCATTCTTTGAACAAACGTGAAATAAAATATATATTTATAGAATTTGCATGTTAAATATATTCATATATTATATATAATTATTTATAAGAACCATACTAATTACCCTTCTCTTGTTTAGCAGTTCCCCTTAAAATCTGGAAAACAAAAGGAAATGAAAATCTAATAATTTAAAACTATATGGATTAGAGATATATGCAAATACCATGGGTCAAGGATTTTGCAGCCAATATCTATTTTTTGTGGATGCTAAGAATGCAGAATATTATCAAGTGTATATTCATTTCAAAATTTCAGCAGACCGTGGAAGTCTGAGAGCTAAATGGGGCCAGTCTTCTTTGTTGGGAATAACAGTCTGAAACCAATGACATAAATCATTCCCCAAAAGGGTCCAGGGCCAACAGAAGAGGAGCAAATGGAACGTGCTCTCGAGGCCCAGTGCCTTTCAGGACAAAGCCTCCAGCAGGTGATATTTTGCAATCTGCCCTAGCTGAAGCTTCCAGGGAGTAGGTTTTGCCATTCCAAGTGAACTAATTATGACAAAGGAGCAGAGAAAACCCAGCTTAGGCTCTCATTTGTCCTCCTGCCTGTGCTGGGTGCCCTTATTTTAAAGAGGTCCCACGTAAGCACAGCCAGCCCAGCATCTAAGGGGACACAGGAGAGCCGCCATTTTCCAGATGAGAAGTCTGTGTCTTGAGGAATTAAGTTGTCCGGTCTTAATCCAGATGCTAAATGTTCAGGGCTGAATTCCTCATGTAGTTTTGGCCAGTTGTAATCATTCCATTCCTTTGGAGCTGAGTTCCAAGCTGACTGCCCCGGTCTACAGAAAGAGTTCCAAGATGGTCAAAGCTACCCAGAGAAACCCTTTCCTAAAAAGCAAACTATTTTTTTTTTTAAAACAAAGTACTATTTATTATTCGGACACTTAGGATATTTATAAAAAATAAAAAGGAGACAGGGATTTTAAAGACAGGGATTATAAACTTTGTACATAGAGCCTATATGTTGCACTTAGTAAATTACTATGTATAAAGATATTAAAATACTAGAAGAAAACTTATTCCTATTATTTGCTAAATATATGATCATTTTCTTCTAGATCTATTAAGATGGATGTTCTATTAGAATGTTTATATAGGTTCGTGTGCATTACCTAGGTCTTCTAAAGGAACAGAACTTATAGAATGAGCACACACAGAGACATCTGTGCACACACTATAAAGAGGGATTATTAGGGTGACAAAGAGGTCGTGACTTGTGTAGCCCAACAATGGATGACTATGGAATAAAGGCCACAAAGCCGATAGCTGTAGAGTTTAGACTAAATGTTTTATTTGTCCTAATCTGGTGCTGGAGTCCAAGAGGATTTAAAGAGAGTGGCTGGTTTTCAGTATATGTTGGAATCCTTAAGATCTGGTTCTAATACAAGCAAAAGTATGCCAGAGCTTGACGGCAGAGTAAAGCCAAGCAGGCGTAGAGCAAAGTCTCCTTCTTCATGTCCTTCTATGTAGCCTGCTGCCAGGAGGTCTGATCCAGAGGCAAGGTGGGTGATTCTTCCCACCATAAAAAAGAAAAAAAAAAAGAAAAAGAAAAGAAAAACCCTTCACAGGTTTGCCCAGATGTTTAGTCTTTAGTTGGTGATTCAAGATGACCACCATGTTTAGCCATTGCATTTCCTAGTCTAAATTATTACCTTTCTTCTTTCTGTTTCTTCATCCAATATCTCCCTAAACCAACAATTGTTTCTGTGTATGTGTGTGTTTTTCTTTAAGATACAATGTTTTATTTCCAGAGTAGGATACACTGTAAGTAAATTGTGTTCAAGACTCTAAAATGGAGTGTTTTATTCTCAGCCCCCTGACTCTGTGATAATGTCCTCAAAATTGTGATATGATTTTAGGATTTCTTTTTTCCTTTTAGTTTCACGGCTGTGCTTGCTGTGATTTCAGGGCAATTTTATAGAATTTTGTAAATGACTTAAGTGATGTAATACACTGAAATATATATTTCTGGCCCTTTTAAAATAAGTCATTTTTTGTGTGTAGGAGAAAATGCTAAGTATAAAACAAGGATTTGAAGCAAAATCTACTTCAGAAGTGCTGGAGTGCACATAGAGCCTGGTTTACCTTCTCTTCTTCTCTCCCTCTTCTTCAGGCACTCAGGGCTGTCTCTCTCAGAATTCCTAACACTCTGATTCAAACCAACAAATATCACCTCCTCTGTTTCACTTAAGAACAAATTTGTGCAGACTTTTGGATCACATGGTCAGTGTACAGTGTACCCCATTATCTCCCCAATAATCACATTTGGTCTCAGCCTTTGTTTTATTTTTATTTTAACATAAACCATCTTTTCAGCATCCTTGAATCTAAAAAAAATGGATTTTGTCATAAATACCGGGCTACCTATTTTTGTTCTATATTTCTTAATAATTTCATAGTAAGTCAGCAGTGCTTTTGAATTCCCCAGCGTTGCGCCAATGCTCAGTTTAATCTAGTACATAAAACAGGTTGTTTAGAATTCATGCACCTTCCCACATTTTTCCACATCGTTCAAGCCACTGTCAATTTCCCCTTAATAAAGCTAATCTTCAGTTCTGCATTTAGCCACAGTGTGCTCTCACAATTTACATTTTGATTCACCGTAAAATTCTAACTTTTCATATTCTTTCAGTCCAGAGTTCCACTTGCTGTATTTAGTAGCTTGTCCTTTGATCTCATGGAGACAATTGCATCTTACTTCTCTAATGAAGCTTGTATTATTACAGCCAAAGCAAGCATCGCTCCAAATGGTGCAAGCCACCCCAAAGGAAGCTTTATGTTTCCCCTCTAAGATTGGAGGGCGGGGGGAAAGCAGCAAGATTCATTTTTGAGAGTTATCAGGCAGTTCCTTCCCAAATGCCCATTTCACGCCATTATTTCATGCCTTTACTAGCTGTTCGGATCATTTTGTAACAGTAACCTATTTCTGAAGTTGTCTGGGTAATTTCTAACAACTAGCCAGATGAGAAAGCAAAATTAATGTGCTCTTTATTCTTCAGACAGATTTCACAACAGGAAAGGGGGGCATGTGTCATACCCTTTTGTTTCTGATATTTTTGGCAAACATTTGTGTCTTCTTATTTACAATTCAGTAGTTTGTCAACTGTAGAAACTAATTCTTTAAAAGACCTCATCAAATTTATTCAACAATGAATGAAGTTGAGCCTGAAATCTCACCGGTTCAAGTGAATTTGAAGGTGGTCATGATTTCAAACTATACTCCGCTACACGATTTAAATGTATTTATCTATGAGGCATTTGTCTTCACAGTTTTATCTACTCTGAGCAAAAGAAGGGATTGAAGATAAAGAGAAAGATGAGGAGGGTGAAGGAGGAAGTTCAACCTACTGATAGAAATGGGTGATGGGGCCTGTGGTCATGACCAGCACTGATTTATGACCTGCCCTGGGTTTTGTTAACTGTTAATGTCAGGACCCAGAGGTTTGTGCCCCACTCTCCCTTTTGCCAACTCTTGGCTTGCACAAATACTTTTGTTATCTGTGTAGCTGGACGTGATTCCTTCTAATCAAAATGATAGCTAAAAAGAATCTTTACTTTCAGGATGCCAGGGTAAATAGCTTGGGTTTGCTCCTGTGGACCAATGGGGACACATCGTTGAAAGATCTGTGAAGCTTATGATATAGCCATGTAATTCACCAGAAGTATGGAGGATAGGAAGTGAGGGGACTAAGCCTTGCAAGGTAGTGGTTGCTTGCCTGGGTGTTGCCAGGGAGCCAGGAGGTGAAAAGGTGAAGATAATGAAACCCACTCCAAAAGGTGCACTTCTCAGACCTGTTACTCCGATCAGAATATGAACACCAGACTGTTATTAATGGTGGGTAGTACTCTTGGCCATGTTCTTAGTTCAAATTCCTGTATCATTCTCAGATCTGTTTCTAAGCATCAGCCATAGCACCAAGAGACACAAGACAAAAGGGTCTTAGAGGTCACAAAAATATGAGGCAAGATAATTCACACCTCACAAATGTATTTCAGCACCAGGACACTCGGTCTGTGTCTTCCCCAAAGAGTGACTGTTGGTAGGGTTTTGAGTGTCAGCCATCGATCGAATAACCACAAGCACGGTGTTATCTGGGGTTTTAAATCAGTGGAGCTTGGGGGTGTGCTGCAGTCTGTAATACAACAGGTGGGAGCATCCCAAAAGATGTGCTTTGCCGAACAAGACTTGATATTGTTATATACCATCCTGTAAATATTGTTCAATCGGAACTGTAACCAGCAATGCATACAAAACATTCATCTATTGTTGTGAACTAAAAGAAAAAATGTTGCTTTTATGCAACGAGAATGTCATTGTAGAATTTTAAAAGGCCCAGAAATAAAAGGCTCCGGATTGGAGTGATTTAAACAAACTCACTAGAATATAGTAGATGATTAAAATACAATCTATAATTACATTACACTGGTATCAGGTAAGGATAAAAGCCTATAAATACACTGGGGTCAGGGTAAGCATAAAAATGAAACAGTTATTTGAATAATCTGAGATCAAGTTGCCGTAATTAAAAGCGAATGTATTATTCAAATGAAGGAATTAGGTTACAGCACTCCTTGTATGAAAATATTACTGTGACAGTCTGAAATAAGTTGGAAATGATTTTGATTAAAAAATGGGCAGAGGAATGTAATAACTTTCACTGGGGAACATAGACAATCAGGGAATGTTAAAAAAAAAAAAGGCTGCCAGATGAGGGGCAGGATGAGACTAACACTCCCAAGGAGTTTGGGATCTTAAACTCCGAGCCTTGTGATGCCCCTTTCCTGCATGGCATCGGTGCCAGGATCACTTTGCGCTGCCAGTTTCGGTCACGCAAATTTAGGGAATAAACACTGTACATTTTCTATCATATTGTACCCAGGACTGGTGGACTATTGCTTTAACTTACCTGGCAATTAAAGATTGGAAATAATTTTATTTGCCTTTCAGTAAGTCTCTCCAGTTAAACATGCGGTTGCACGTGTCTGAGGAAAAACTCGGTGAGAAAATATCTTCACACTTTCTCCTCCTTATGCTTTCTCTTCTATTTCCGCCTCAAAGAGTGTTATCTGTATTCGAAGGTTTAAACATCCAGCCTCCACTTCCATTGCAGAAACTTCCCAGTCAAGCTCAGAGTAAGATGCAGAACCTAAAGTGGCCTCCTAGACGGAACCGTCTACAAACAAAACTGTATACTGATAAAGTAGAAAACCTTCAAAAAATTAGGTATATGTCTCTGTATTTATATATCTATTTATCTCTGTGTGTGTGTTTGCACGTGTGCACATGCAAACACATGCACATGCCTATGTATATGCATGTATGGTGGTGACAGACAGAGGTCAGATCCATATGTCTTCCCCAGTTACCCTCCACCTTGATTCTTGAGACAGGGTCTTCCACTAAACCTGGAACTCACCAACTCAAGTAGACCATAGAATTCACCTGCCTCTGCCTCCTCGATCCTGAGATGTATCACTGTGCTTGCTTTTTTTTGACTTGAACACTGAAAATCGAACTCAGGCCTACACATATGGATGGCAAGCACTTTGCCAACTTTACCAGTTACGTGGCCCCGCGTAGCATATTTTATGTGAATATCCCTCACATCGTATACTTTACTGACTTGAAAATCCTGCTGACAACAGCATGCCATTAACACAGACCGAGTGAGTGCTACTGGATTCGTGGAAAGTTCAGAGGCCTACTAATGTAAGCTGGATAATATATGTATCTCTCTATAGGCACGGAATCATGTCCTTACTCTTCAAGGCCACCTTATCCCCATAATTATAGTTCATGAGTTACCCTCAAGTTCTACATTCTGAAAAGATGACATTGTATCCATGTTTTACCCCAGCATTCCACACCTATCTCTGAGGCTATGTCCTGAAGGGGACAATGACCCTTTTATACAGTTGACTTATTAGGAGATTTGTGTGGTGATGAACTGATTTTGTTGCGTGTAACTGAAGGCAAAGAGTTTTGGAGTGGGAGCTGTTGGCTCTACTCAGCCACTCTGCGCCAGATGATCTGTGCCTCTATTTCTCTATCTCGATGCATATGGCTCCATCACCATCGTGGTTTCCTGATGTGAAATAAGAATCCCTCCTACAGAGTCTGTAAGGGAAGATGAGTTGCTCTATATGAAACTACAGATTTATGCTTACACACAGAATGCATGTATGTTATGTACACATGCCTTTCATATGTGTCACTGATCTCCTTGGCATGATGTTTCACTCACCTCTGCCACTTCTAGAAACTTCTAAAAGTTGCCTCTGATGCCTCCAAACCCTAAGTTCTACTCTTGTGATCAGCATTCAATAGAGAAAGAGAAACAGATTTTTCAAGATGTCTCACTCTGCTTCAGGATAACGGGAAGAGCTGGGGCTCTTTAGAGATCAGTCCTCCTTACCGAATTCCCACGTTTCCGGTGAACTTCCGTATCAGTTTACTTCCCTGTCTCTAAAACTGAGACTGAACCCCATAGGAGATGCACACAATAGCCTGTTTAATTTTAGAAAGACTCTCGGATCATCATTCAAGCTATTCGACATAAAATTGGTATCTATTGTGAACCAATGTCTGCCATTAATACTCGGAGGCTGAGAGGGAGAGCTTTGATTGTGACGTCACTGCCATTTTATGTCAGAACTGGCCTGCTTCTCATGGACTACAATCCTGTCTGGGTCTGAGCTTAAGTTTCAGTTTTACACGGTGTCTCCTTTGGCTGTCTTTCTCTTATCGCTGCTCAGAAAACATTACCACCGTTTGTCCTTAGCCTGACCCTGCCTCTGTTGAAATCCTTTCCAAGTCTTAATTATATCCTGTCTTAACTTTTTCAGTCCCTTCTTCAGTGATGGTCCACTCCCTACATTTTTGGCTTTACTGAAGACTCCAGCTAGCTAATCCCAGTGCACCAAAGGGGTGGGGGGGAAGCAAAATAAAATACAACAAAACAGTCCCAACCCAACGATGTGTCTCCCTCGTCATTTCCAGTTTGGTTTAATAAAGAAAAACAGTGAGCTGTCCCTTCCTTATCAGGCTTAAATTTTTAATGAAAGAAACTGTAACTCTTTTTTTAAAAATACACTTTAATCCCCCCCACACACACTCTTTATACTTAAATTCTTTCTGGTTATAGGCGGAATAGATGGCAGGCTGATCTTTCAAGCTATTCTTAATCTGGTAAATTTGGAGCTAAGACAGTGAATCATGAGATTATTGAGGGAGCCCAGCCTTGGTTACCAGAGAGATTGCTAATGAATTTCTCTGAACATCTGGGTGCAAGTAGCAGCGTTTCTCTCAGAAGTGCCCGTAACAGTGACTTTGTCTGCTGACAGTACCATTCTACAGATCTGGGCAGAGCCACCCAGAGCTCAGGCTGTTCACTTCCAAACACATATATAAAGAGTTTGATTTTGACTGAATTAAATGAAAAGGGTACACATTGCAGTAAAATGCCTTTTGCATCAAATGTATTTCCATTCGTTATTCCTAAACACTATTGAGCTGGCAGCTCAGGATCGAGGCTCTCTCTAGCATTGTGAATAGAAATGAGATCACATACTAAGTATTTAAACAATTTTACTCAAACCTAGCACTTCAGCCATGTAGCCACACCCCAGAGGACAATATTCTATTAATAATAGGTAGTCAAGTATTCCAGATGTCTGGTTATCAATCAAGAAATATAATATATATGGTACATGGCACACACACACAAACACATACACCTCTTTAAGTCAACATGTTGCAGCTTAGTTAGAAACTTGACCAACTCAGTAAGGTCACATGACACAGCCCGGGCAGCCTAAACACGATGCCCATCTCCTTGCCTGTCCTCTAAGCCTCCATCTCTAGATCACCTTCCTCCTGCCTGCTCTGCTTGCTTCTAAATGCCCTATGGTTCTAAATGCCATAGGGTTCTAATGCCCTATGGTTAGAGTGTGGCAAAGAAGAGAAGGAAGCTGGCCGCCAGGCTTCATTCTGTCCCTGTCAATTTTTCTGATGATCTTCTTGGTAAATTGCAGCCCTCCACTTTGGAATGCTTCGGTACCATTCTCTCGTTTTCTGATTTCTTGTCTGTCCTGCTGGGCTCCACCTGCTCCACTTGAGAATTTCATCTGAAGAAAAGCCCCACTGTCTCAGGATTGCTCTCTCTCTTCTCTGAAACTCGTATATAAAAGCACAAACCCATTCTGCCCAGTTCTGCCATCACATAGTTCAAATAAAAAGTCACCATGAAATACTGAAAATTAGTCTCCCTGTAACCTCCAGGGGGAAAACACCACATTTAACTATAGCCACGCGACACCAGTCCACAGACATAGACCTAACTGTGAACAGAGACTGTATATTGTTTTGCTAATCTTGCTAAAAACAATAACTGATTTCCAATACAGCGTTGACCCTTTCTGTGCCAATTAATGAGTAGTGAAACCTGTCATTCCAAACTGCACAATAAAATGGAACAGAAGGCCATACAAGTCTTAGAAAATGATTTGGCTCTGGTTTCACAGTCACACAAGCAAAAGTTCGAGATTTTTCAGTTGATTCCCCGAAGATCACCCACTCAGCTGCTACTTCCTTGGCAGAAGGCCACCCTGCCTCCCGCACCACTGGCCTCCCTAACTGGACTGTGAAGGGTTGACCTTGAATGTCGGGTTTACAAATCCCAGGGCACAGCTAAGACTCCTTTTCCATGTGTGGATTTGCAACGACTTGAAAAGCTGATTTTCCACCTCGTGATAATGCCGCGCTGTTGACGAATTTGTTTTTAGCTCCCATTCTTTGCTGATGCTCATCTAGTTTGTGAGACAGCTCTGTGTTCTTATACGGCAAGAACACATATTACAACTACTTCATGCACAAGGTGAAAATCACCCTTTAAGTAGCTCTAAATAGCCCTTCCTCCTGGCAGTGGGATTAAACCTTTATGGTGATTACCCATAATCCCAGTGAGGTTTTTCCAGACCGCTGTCCACTCACTTTTATGGACTTTGCCTAGAAATTCAACAATGGAGACTTTGAAGATGAAGACCACATTGAGCAAGCATGCTGACCACTGGAACTCTGGTCCAGGACTTCTACTTAAGATTAACAAGTGTTCAAAATATAGAGAGACTTGAGGGTACCTTTGACCTATCCAATATAAACTCAAGTGGGAATGATCTCTCCCTCATAAAAGGAGGATAGGCAGATGAGGAAACAGGTGAGCCCAGAGGGATTTTGCAAGTCTAGACAGTGCCACATTAACCTTACATATGTAACAATGTTTAACAGTGTTCATCCTTGTTACTATTGTTTCCTCTTTGACAACACTGCTCTTTGCATACAATTCAAAAGCAGCATGTGTCTTTCACTGAGCATCAAATAACTGTTCAAAGCATTGTATGATGGCAAAACTTTAAGACACCTATAATACAGAACGAACCCCTTTGTAAAGTAAGATTTTTGCATCCTTCATAGAACAAAACAAGATGCTAAAAAGCAAAGGAACGGCAGCTGTCACATGTTGAACAGAAATTTTAGCTCTATTCACTTGGAGAGCGCGTGTTTTACTTCAGCAACCCAGGCTTCCGTTCTTTCCCTGTTCAGGGGGGTGTGGGTGTTACATCTTTATGTTTTGTTATCTTGACAAGGGCACGTGAGTTGAATACAGGGCCATTCAGATGAGCATTGGAGAATAGTCTGTAAATTACTACAAAGTTGTTTAGTCAATTAACATAAATCTTTAGGGATTATAAAGCTCGGTGTAGCAACTTCAACATTTCAGGTAGATGAGAATTAAATAAATAAAACCTGGATTTTCTAGTCCTCTGCCTTCATTTCATAGTGTGCGCTGAGCGCCACCTGCTGGCTGTTTCTTATTCAAAACTATATTCTTCCCACACAAGTCAGTCCTTTAAAACAAAGATTAGGAACTATATATACACACCTATATTTAGATCTATACATCTATATCACATATATATGGCGTGTGTATGTGTGAATGCATATCTGGGAAGTATCATAAGTAAAATTAAAAGATTATTTATAGAGATGAGCTACCAATATCTCTATTTTAGCCTGGAACTGTTTTACATTACAAACTGCTACATAATGTTGAAACTGTCCTTATGTGGAAACACAGTAGCTTTTCAAAGAAATGGACTGGCTACTTTATAACCAACTATCATGAAAGCTTTAGGTGCTAAAGTAAAAATCAGGGCTGGAAAAATGGCTCAGTGGTAGAGAGCAGGGGCTGAGTGACAGAGAACCTGTGTTCAATTTGCAGCGCCAACGCAGAGGTTCGCATTTACCAATCAGTCAGTTTCTAGGGGGATCTGGTGCTTTTGTGGATGCCTAGGGCACCAGGTATGCATGTGGTGCACAGACACACATGCACACAAAACACACCCCCACACACACAAAAATACAGCACAGTGAACCACGGTCATGTCCCACATCTTACTTGTTCACCTCACGTGTTCGTTAAATATCTACAGATTGAAGACTTTTATACACTGATAAAAAGAAAACAAGATGGTTTGGGTGGTCATTGTGTCTCACACTGTTAGCGCCTTGTAACATTCTTGTGCTACTTCAAATCAGTAATAAAATTCTATCCTACTATTTTATGCCTCTGGCACTAAGGGATCATGGCTCCTTGTGGCTTTACCCACACTTCAGGTTCTCCCCAGCCCATGAAGGAAGTTAGAATCCTTGGTACCCATGAACTTTCATTGCCAAATCAGGTGGAGAAAACAAAAAACAGTATGTGCATGCAGGCCATCACCATTCCTCTATGGGAAGAAATGATTAGTTCTATTATATTTAACAGTAGCTTGTAAAGAAAAATAATTACCCAGAGGAAAGCTCGCATAAAATGAAATAAAAACACAGACTTTAATTTAAAATTATATGTTGCCATAAGGAAACCCAACACACATCGGCATCTCTTGAGCTGGAACCTTAATTTCCGATGATAGTCATTGTTTGCCGTAGGAGCTCCTTCAGAATTACTGAGCTTTTATGGATGGAAAGAATGTTCTCTGAGAATGGAAAAACACCGAAACAGAAAATAACTCCATACCACAAAAGAGTATGAAAATAATCTATAGTTCCTAATTTTCTACATCAGGGCAGATTCCTTAATACTGTGTTGTTGCTTGACTTTATTTTTGATAAGTAGTATATTTTATTAAGAGAACAATTGGGTAAACAGATTAAAAGTTAATAAACTTTATCAAGGTATAGAATATGTTGACTATTTAGAGATGGTTTGAGATACAACAGACTTTCTTGGCTGCTTTTGCCCACAGATCGCTAAGATCAGCACTTGTGGGTCAAGATTTCTGCTAAGAGTAGTTTCTGAGCCCTGATGTGGCTGGTGATGAAACTCCCTCCCTCACCTTTAGGGTGGGACCTGTTCAGAGTGCTTCTGAGCACAGAGGACATTGTGGGAGCTGGAAATGGGAAACATCCCCTCCGTGATTGCAGACCGTGGCTGCAAACTTGGGTTCTTGGCAACTGTTGGCATTTCTACTCCGTGGATCTGCCCAGTCAGTCCTGCAGGAGCTACCAGTCCTCCACTTCATCCACTAACATCATACTCTTGATCTAGCTCCCCAGAGAAGATTGATGAGCTTGTTGGAATTAAAAAATAAATAACTAAAAAGGCAAAGCAAAGAAGTCTAGTGGAAATGGCCAGGCTGACAAAGGCATTGAGAGGTTCGTTTCTAACCTGGTGCTTAACGGAGTTTCATCAGGATCCCGCAATGCATATTGCACAAAGAAATAGAAGGAGGGGAAAGAAATTAAAAACAGCCTCCTATGATGAACTTGTATAATTTATGCCTTTGCAGAGCGGCAGGCACCGTGTGTCATGTCCCCCTCCCCTCGCCTTTCCCCTCCACCTGATTTCTGAGCCTCCCAGGCTGGGCAAGAATTTAAATTAAGCCCACCCAACAACACGAGTCAGAATGAAAGTGCAGAATGCCCTCAGATTATTTAAAAGCTTGCAAGTTGTGCATTTTGGTGGAGATTTCCTGCCTTCTGCTCCTCATTGCTGATGAAGAATGGTATTTTAATAGGCAGATGGTAAAGACAATTACAGTTAGGGGCTCAGCTGGGAGTTGCATCAGTTTGTTGCAAATTATTAGTTGATAAATGCTTTTGTTTACAAGCAGAATCTTAAGCGGCTTTGTAATCTGTTTATCGGCAGCAGGTAAGATTTTTTTTTTGACAGCTTGCTCTTTGAGTGCAAATTCAACCCCTTGACTGGTCATTTGAAATCCTGGTGGCCAGGGCCAGTCAGTCTGATGACTGACCTTGGGTGCTAGGGTAACTTCCTGCAGAACCAGGCCACAGCACATTCAGAAATTACAATCCATACTCTAGGAATGCAGAAAAGACCATAGGAACACTTTTGCTCATAAAATTCATTGGAGGGGAAAATGTTTTTTTTTTGTTTTGTTTTGTTCTTTTTTTTTTTTTTTTGGTTTTTCTTAAAGGTATATGAGCTAAACCTGGCATCAGACACCTGGGTCTCATGCTCTCCAAAACATTAGTTCACAATCTTTCGAGAACGTTCTGATACCTTTTAGTTTATAGGGCAAAACTTTCAGCTCAGATACTTGAGCAGTGACCAGAATCTGATGTGAATCATACTGTTTACTTTGTGAAAGTATCTCCATATGAGATACTTTCCTGAAGGAAAAATAATAATAATAAATAAACACAGTGGACAGAATTCAGTCTAAGAGAGGAAAGACCTAGTGAGACTCCATCACAAGAAGAAGCCGAAGAAACCCTTCTGAAAGAACAGAAGAGTCAGGGAGCCCCGGGCTTTTGCCTTTCCCTAGCTTTCCTTCAATTTCCCATCCCAAAAACTGTGGCCACAGTGCTTCTGATCAGTCACACAGCTAACCCCTTTGAAATGAGGAAGATGGTCACGTTTCTTTGTTTCTGAGCTCAATGCCAACCAGTATTTCTGGAGGAGTTTAAGCTAAGTAATAACGCCACTGGTATTTGAAATCCCAAACCACCTGCTCCGTGGAGTGAGTTCGCTGTGCAAACGTGTGCTCCTTAAAGATGCTGCAGCATCTCAGGGTTATAAAGGAGACCCTCCAGCCAGCGCGTACCAGGTGTTCCTGCAATGCAATGTGTACAGACATAGTCTACAACCTGGGGTGTTCAGATTGCTTCTTTGAAAGGGTTCGCTGGATCATTGATAAGCTGGCTAGCTGCATTTACTTTTAATCTCAAGCGTAACTAAGTGAGTTTGTGGGCCCAGTCAAAACAAAAACATTCCCATAAACAACCACATGCAGTCTCCTAAATGGATTGTTTCGGTTGGTGTGTGTCATTTCCTGCTTTGTGAGGAAAATTTAACTGAGTTAATAGAGAAGCAGCTACCAGTCATCAACCAGGTTTCATAGCCAAAAGGAATACTCCAAAATACTCCTCTAAAATACGGACATTGTACAGAAAGGGCTGTGTAAACAGGGCCCCAGTGGATATATTTTAATTCATATCTAACATATATGTAAGACAATCATATTCTTAGCGTTAGCGTACACCTGAATGTCTCGCTGTATGTGTCTCCATGATCCCTGGCCTATTTCTTCTTCTTCTTCTTCTTCTTCTTCTTCTTCTTCTTCTTCTTCTTCTTCTTCTTCTTCTTCTTCTTCTTCTTCTTCTTCTTCTTCTTCTTCTTCTTCTTCTTCTTCTTCTTCTTCTTCTTCTTCTTCTTCTTCTTCTTCTTCTTCTTTTTCCTCTTCCTCTTCCTCTTCCTCTTCCAATTATGATCCTAAAGCCATCAGAATGGCATTAGCTGAATTTCAACTGACCACTTGTGTTAGAAAAGTTTGTAATTTGAAGGTTGGATTGACGTTAACCTAAGATTACTTAGGAAAAAACTTATGAGGGAAAAAAACAGAATATAGTTTTCACCTGACTTTAACATTTAGCACTCAGTATCCAGTAACCAATTTTCCAGTTCTTAAGCAATTAAATGTGCCATTAACTACAGAGGAAAGGTTACCCACAGAAGAGATGAAGAATGAAAGCCTTCCTGTAATAAATTATAAACTGTTTTAATGTAAATAGTGCAAGAAGTGCACTTTTATTTTCTGTGAAGTAGATGAAGGATAATCATTGTATTTAGCTTGCAGTTCAGCCATTTGTCCATCTCCTCTGACCAAAAAAAAAAAAAAGGAATTTAATAAGTGCATTCACTGGTTCAAATAGCACAGGCACATTCAGAGCTGCAGATCGAGTCTGATTTTCCTCCAGGAACCCTCCGGGAAATAGCTGGGTGTCCTATAAAACGATTTCAGGCATGCCAGCCTGGGGAAGTTTAATGCCCTCAATGCCCCTGCTACCAATAACAAATGAAAAATGGTAAAGATTGTTTTAAAAACAGGAAAGACCTTTTGCAAAATGCATTTTGATTTATTGCTGTGTATTGTGCAGATCTTTATCAATTATTCTTATTCTCTTTTATTCAAAAACCACTGTGAACTATGAGTTGGCATGTTACTGGATACAGAAAAAAAGGCATTAATCAACTCTAAATAAACAAGCGCACAGATCTATCTCACAACTATGAAGTAGTTAACACATTTTAAAGCAATTTTATGATAGAAAGGAGGGCTAAGAGAGTAATGCTTCATTATCTGCACTCCTCTGTGCTGGGCTTCCTTTTGATTGTCTTAATGAAGCAGCTGGCCCATTGTTTCCCTTTAATTCCTCTATTGTTTTAAGAATATGTCACAGCTCTTTATTCTTTTATCAGGTGCTGTGCAGGAGGACCCACACAATGCCTCACAGTCCTACTGTATTTGCTGAGGCACAAAGAAACCTCCAAAGCGGTTTTCAAAGAAGGGGCACCCATAATTTATAAGTTCCCTTCCCGGCAGTCAACTCCACTGTCAAGAATTTCAGGAGCGTTGGATTTGAATTCATTATAAAAACTGTATTAAGCAACACATCTATGTATAGACCTGAGTCCCATGTTCACATCTAAACCCTGAGGTGGAGGAACACGTCTATGTATGAATCTGAATCCCATGTTCATGTCTAAACCCTAAGGTGGAGGGACATGTCTAGTATAGATCTGAGCCCCATGTTCACATTTAAACCCTGAGGTGGAGGAACACGTCTATGTATAGATCTGAGTCCCATGTTCACATCTAAACCCTGAGGTGGAGGCAGTGGCCCACAACATGACGTGCTGAAATGAGGGAGTCGTTTTGCTTTTAGAGAATCATCCCAGTCAGTTGAGTTCCACTTTTGAAGAAAGATTAGTTTTCAGAAAGAGGCATCAATTCCATTTTATAAATAACTTTGTAAAAATAAAAGAAGTTAATGATGCAATAAGTAAGAGAAGTAAGGATTTCCCTTTTCAAGAAAGCTGTGTGTGTGTGTGTGTGTGTGTGTGTGTGTGTGTGTGCGTGTGTGTGTGTTCCCTACACAGGATGACCTTCACTCATTACTAACTGTGCTCTAACCCACACATGCCATCTTGTTTCATTGTGTGTGAAAGACATAGACATTTTAGATTAGTGTAGAAATACCAATCTACCACTTAAGAAGCCTGAATGTGGGTTAGTATGTAGAATAAGTATTTTATATTCCATAGCTATTTAAATATTTGGTCCAGTCAGACATAGCTGCATTTTCCTCCAAATGTCTGTGAAAGCCACAGATGTCAAAATACATACAAAGGTCTGATTCATAGGATGACTCTACATAGGAAGGTTGTTTCCTTCCTTATCAAATGCCTGTATCTGGGGGGATGTTTTAATGATTCCCCTAGTGTTTCCAGTTTAAAGAAAAGAAGTAAGACTCAACGACTTAATGCTTTGGAGTAAAGTTACTAACTTCAGCTTTAAAAATAATTCTAAGAAAAGCCATTGCCATAAATCCTTATTTACAAAGCATCTATTTCTTTTATTTTGTATTGATAGGAAAGGGTAGTTGTTTTTTAGCTTAAAAAAGTTTTCATAAGATTCCTATCTCTTTGCTTGAGGCTCTTTATCCTACTGTATAGTGAGGCAGAGCAGTGAAAAACCTAAATACTATTTAATTGGTTCAATTTTCTACATATTTTTATGCTAAGCACAGGTCAGTATCTTGATGAGCCCACTGGTTGTGCCAGATGTTTACAGCTTCCCATTGCTTGCGTTTTCTTATTTTTACAAAGCAAGCACGTCTATCAATTGCACAGATAAATTAGAAAGAAACATGTAGAGACATAACACATGAGAAAGAGTTTTCAGCGTGCTATGTAATTATTAACCTGATTTTTAGCATTGTAAGAAGCTGTGGATTTCAGATAGCATGGATGAAGCTACATGCTTTTATTCTGGGTATATTTTGCTTATGCAGACTCTATAGGTATGGTCGAACAATATAATTGAAGCTTTGTCAGCTCTGTATCCTAGCAACAGATAATACTGTTAGGTGACTGAATTGCTCCTGGTTGACAAGTAGGGAGTATTTTTGTGTTTATCATGTTTGCTAATGATGGGATCCTTTCCAAAAGTCCCGTCTTAATCTTAATTAGAGTTTATCGGCAAAGGTCTGTGTGGCATTGTACAGACACTCATTTCCCAATAAAATGTGCAAGTGAAAATTTTGGCAGAATGGGGAGATGCTTGAGGCTACTGCTTCTAGCAAGGGGAGCACGGAATTTCTAAAATATAATCAGGTCTGAACTGTGACTTTATTCTTTATTACTGAAACTTGTAGGACACTTCATTGCAGTTTTGACACCAATTATGAGGGGGAGAATTATGGGCTTCCTGCTAGGCACCATCTCTGTTTGTACAAGAACCTTGATCATAAATATTCCTGAGAAGCACAAGTGAAGGGTTTTCCAGGAATGTCAAGGTCTTGGTAGTTGTTGCTTTTTACAGAACCTTGAATGCATTTGTCCTTTGCTACAAAGGGAGTTTGAAGACCCAGGAAACTGATTCTGTTTGAAGTAAAGAGATACAGACCTTTCCATTTGGTGGGGCCCTGGGAGGCAGCAGGTTATTGTCATCAGATAAAAACTCCATGTCTGTGAACTGTAAATGTGATTTTTCTTTTTTTCTCTGATGTACGCCATAATCTTTCCACAGTTGGGTTATGTCCATCATTATCCGTAATTCTTATTACCAAGCTACGTACCCTCAAACAATACAAAAGCAAGCTTTTCCAAAACCAAAAACAACTCACAGATTTACTGAGTTCCTCGTGGCTTAAACAAATCCAAGAATGCTAAGAATTTTCCTCCTCTATTGGCCATGTTTACTGGCTCACCCAGTATTTCCATATTCTTTACATTTAAAAAGGAAAGGGAACACTCAAAGCAATTTTCTGTTGTCAATTTCTGAGTTCCAAAATGGATCTTCTCTACCAAATTGCCTAAACACTCTGATGAGTCAGTTCAGCATGAAGAGAAGTTATCTTTCATAGACACTCACTCTATACCATACAAGTTTCCCAAAGTTCAATACATGCCCATTGTGCCTTATTCTACTGGTATGAATTCTGGAGATGTTCTTAAAAACACAGCTCAAAATTCCCTCTAATAGCCTTTGATTTGATCCATGAGGGACAGACAAAGCCTTGAAATCAGCAGAGAATTAAAGTTCTCTATGGGATCGCCAGTGTAGAAAAGATGCCTGGCCAGCACTTTGGGGCATGTAGAATCTTGAAATGCCTTTATATATCTGTTTCAACTTGCAACCTAATCAGGAAGCTGGTAAAATGTTACTTTAAATGAGCACTAACAACAGCTTAGTATTAGTGAGTTAGTATGTGAGGTGCTTAAAATTGTACCTTTCCATGTGGTGCTATTCCAAGGGTTCAGTATTTTAAGGACTCACCTTAGAATCCAGGATCTCCTACATATCACAAGCTGTGGAGGTTTTTTCCTCCAGTCTGTAGCTCTTCCTTCCCCAGCTCTGCACAATCTCTCTGCCATCTTCCCCACATTATTTTATAAAATGAACCACAGGTGGCCTTTCTGCTTCAGGGACCAACAGGTAGCCCTGTGACATCAACCCCCTGATGTTTCCTGTGGAATGGAAATCAACATCTACAGAGTAAAGATCCATTACCCCAAAACCTTCCCTTCACTGAATTTTCCTCTTTGCAGTATGACTTTCTAACCTCATAGCAACACAGTAAAATGGAAATCAGCTCCAGTCAACTCATTGCTTCCTTGTGAAAAGTCATTGAGAAAGTTTATGCAGAGCCCTTAGTACACCACGGAGTTATAACACATAGTGACTACTGAATAAATGGACAACAATTATTCCTCTTAGACGGTTGTTCACAAGAAGATCTCGATAATGTAAAGGCGATCTCTAGCTTATATCTGCCATTTTCTGTGCCCGTGTAAAGAACTTTCCAAGATGCTACATCAACTATCAAGTTAAGATTAGAACTAGACTGTCTCACCCACCAATTTCTCTTTCCAACTCTGCTTGGCATTGAGTACAAATAAATTTTCAGTAATTTCACATACCCAGTGTGCTTCATTGTCTGCCAAGACTTCCATAGAACAGGGACATTCTTTCCTGCGTGATGCTGAAAAGAAAATAGTAAAAGGTTTAGCAATTGAGCAAATATTACATTGTCATATATATATACTTTATACCTTAATGTCATTCTTTTTGCATTTAAATAAACATGTCGTTATTGTAAACTAGTATACTGAAAATTTGCTTGGTTTAAATCTGAGGAAATTATGTGTGTTTCTTTCTATAAAAGCCCAAGAACATCTATTTAAGACTTCTAAACTTCCATCTGTATGGAGATATAACAGGGCTGTTATCTCGTCCCTAGAGCCAGGTGCTCATGATTAGACTTCCAACACTATGGGTAAAATATACTTCTTTTTCTTTGTAAGTAGCCTGTCTCAGGTATTTCATTTAAAAAAAAAAAACAGCACTGGTAACAAGCAGAAACCTGAAGCTACCATGTAAGTAATAAATAGCGCTAGTAATTTTCAGTGGGTGAAAGAATCCAAAATGTACTCCAATGAGAAGAGAATGCTTGCCAATAGTCTCCCTCACTGGTGCATTGCTTGACTGGGTCCCTTAAAGTAACTTTGTGTGACTCTGTGGTTGGGATGTTATTGGCTCTACTTCAGCCCCAAGGTGTAAGTCAGAGGCTTCAGCCCTTTGAGGATGGTAGCGAATGTCTAAGGTCTTTAGGACTAAGATGGAGGCCCAGTGACAGGGCATTGAGTCAGCTGGAGTGTATCTTCGAAGAATTATGAGACCCCGGAACCATCTCTCTCCGACTTCCTGTTTGGAAATGCAAACACATCTTCTTACTCATGCTTTAATATTAGTCCCAGGGGCTTCCCAACAGCCAGGCGCTCATGATTAGCATTCCAACACTATGGGCAGAATATACTTCTGTTTCTTTGTAAGTAGCCTGCCCCAGGCATTTCATTAAAGAAACAACACAGATTTACACAACTGAAAGCTGGGAAAAGAGAAAGCTTCATCTTCTTACTTATTTTCCTATGCTTTCTTTCATGGAAAGACCTTATAAAGGTCACATGAATAACTCTCACTAAGGGAAGAAATGCATAGGTTTTGTGTTCTTACAAGATCTATCTTAGTGAAGACATGAGACTATAATTTTGTACAGAGTTTTAAAGGTACAGTACACATACCACAAAAATTGCTCTCTTGACCATTTTAGTCATCATGCACATGGTTTTATACAGCCATCCATCTCTAGAAATTTCCATTCTGCAAAGGTGAACCTCTGTTCCTTCTAAACACAGACTTTCATTCCCTGCTTTCTTCTTACAGGTAAAATCAGGCAGTGCTTGTCTTTGGGGAATAGCTTCTTTCAGTTAGCACGTTGTCCTCACAGTTCATCAGACTGTAGAATTTCCCTTATTTTTAAGTTAAGAATATTCAATGGTCCATTATGACACTTTTGCCTTATCCATTCATCTGCTGGTGGGTATTTAAGTTCTCTTCCTGTTTGAGCTGTTGTGACAGGTTTTTATGCTACAGGGTGTATGTTCATGTGTGTGCAAGTGTCTCCTCAAGATCATGCCTTCAGCACTTGGGAGATATCTATAAGTGAAATTCTAAATTACAGGCAATTACATTTTCAATTTTTAAGAATTCCAACCTTGTTTAATTTTATTTTACTTCCAACTCTACAGGTGTCCCAACATCCTAACCATAGCTTGTTATTTGCTATTGTTTTAAAAGATAGTTACGCTCCTGTTCTAAAACCAAAGGTAATACTGTGTGTTTACACTGAACATTAGGTTAAATATTTAAAGGACTTAACATTCTTATGCCTCTAATTTGCTTCAGAGCGAGCGCTGCAACCACACTGCATGCGATACGACCCTGAATTGGCAGCATCTGCTAAGTCTAAAGCAATTAAGCTGGAAACTGGTCCGCCTGCCTCTTCGAGCCATCACTGATTGCTAGAAACTAATTCCAGTTCTAATTGGTCAAGATGCAGTCCACAGGAATAGGTAGCTTCTGTCTTCTCTTTGGAAGTGAGTTAGCTGCTTTCTTGGAACACAGATGCCTTTGCTCACCGTTTCACTGCTTTGCCATTTCTCTTTTTTTTTTTTCTTTCTTTTTATTTATTTACTTATTTGGTTTGTTTTGGTTTTTGTTTTCTTTTTTTTTTCCAAGACAGGGTTTCACTGTAGCTTTGGAGCTTGTCCTGGAACTTACTCTTGTAGACCAGGCTGGTCTTGAACTCACAGAGATCCTCCTGCCTCTGCCTCCGAGTACTAGGATCAAAGGTGTGCGCCACTACCGCACAGTTGCTTTGCCTTTTCTGATGACTCTCTTTTCTCTTGGATTTGGCATAGCAGTGAGACATTTGAATAATGGCTCCAATTAGACCAAACCAGATGTGCTTTTCTGTCATCTTTATATTTTTTCAAAGGCATAGCTGCCTCATAGATACACTCACCTAGAAGCTTTTCCAGGATCTCAAACTTTGCCTTTTCAAAATATAATGTATTATGGGCACACATGTAAGCCCTCTTCCTCTCCTCTCTCTAGCAATCTCTGTGTCTCTGTCTTTCTCTCCATCCCCCTCTCTCTTTCTCCTCCCATCTCTGGTCCACATTGGGATTATGAAGTTAAAAACACCAAAGTCCAAGCCAGGATTGTGCCACTGGCCACACACACACACATGTCTTGGAAGTTAACATTTTTAAGCTTCCGTTTCCTCCACCCTAGGAGGGAACTGTCACCTCATGGAGTAATTGGCAGGTTTAAAAAAAAATAAAGTACATCAACTACGTTTCACCTCCAGCCCAAAGAACGCTTCTGACCTCTACGAGTTCTGAATGCTTCTGACCTGTACAAGTTTCTGTTGTTGTCATTGTAAGGGTGTAATGACAATCTAAGGTGTTACTACTGCACCTTCCTGTCAAGGTAGGGCCACAACCGCAGTCCCCATTTGTATTCCAAGGTCCTTAGCCTTGGTGTCATCTCAACACTTCCTTTCTTTTTCTTCTGAGAATATCATCACTCCGGCCCTGTCTCTCCTGTGTCTCTTCAATGTGACTCTGTTACCCCTCATCATTTATATTTATGCCCCCTGAACTAGTACAATAACCTCTGAACAGCTTGGTATAGCATGTCCCTGCCTATAAATTTTTCTCTAGATTACACAGAGAGGGAAACATATCTGTTAATAATGCATTTACTCGTTAAAATAAATGTGTGTCTCTGCCCAGCATGAGGCAGATATAATTGCATTCCCTTTATACTTAAGGGTTTTCCACCTGATCTAAGGCTTTTATGAGGAACCCTGACAAAAGCTATCACCCTCACCATGGCCAATTTCAAGCTAGGAGTAGGATATCAACCAGCACACTGAAAGTGTGGCTTTCTATTCTTCATAGAAAGAACACAGACAGGCTGGTTCCAGGACCCAAGAGCCCCAAATCCATACCTTCTCCCTCAGACACTCAACTTAAGGTTTGTTTTAAAGCCAGGTCCTCCCCTAATTCTGTACTTGCTCACATGTTCATTCCATGTCCGCTAGTGACAAGTCTGCCTGTTCCTACTTACACAGACACTAGATAACCCCCTGCTACTTGTGCCAGATCCAGTGAAATGTTACTTTGGATGGCTTGCCTGATTCCACAAAGAAGAGTCAGCTATGATGTGATATACACTTGGATTTATTTGTTGGCGTATGTGTACTCTGATTGGGCGCTGTGCATATGGCGCACAGCCCAGTCTGACACACACGGCAGAGACGTCACAACACTGAATAAGGGATGAATGAACGAGGTCAAGAATTTAATCCAAAACAACTTCCTTGTCCAATCTACGCAGTACGTATTCAGTCCGATGCGGTCTTTCAAAGTGAGGCTCTCCGAGTAAACCACGAAATGGAAACTAGTAGCGACGATGGAATATGAAACATCCCAGGCGCACCTGAAAATGCAGACGTGTACGACAAGTATCAGTTGCTTAGTCTTTGCTGTCCGGGGGGGGGGGTGCAGTCTCCTACACCACAGGACTCAAAGGGAAATCCACCATTTCAATGTATTGTGATTGTGTATCTGAGGGGCTAAGGGAAGAAGACACTCACGCTCTTGATGATTTCCGTCCGACATTTTCTTTCATCTTCTTTTGTATTCTGAGTCTGTGTTCTATATTCTCTTCTCATATCTCCATCCACAAATGTCCCTTCTGTCTCTCTTGATGCTTTCCTTCTAACTCTCTTAGTGTTTCCCTCCCCAATTTTCTCATTCTTGATGTTTTCCTTCTCATTCTCTCTTTATTTGTTCTTATTCTCCTCCTTCTTTATTTTTCCTCGATAGCTGTATACCCCAACAAAAATCTGTCAGGCAATAGATATTACAATGTGGTTACATTACGCTTTTTGACTGAACAATTGCAATGAACACAAGTAAAGACAGCATGTTTTCCGTTTCCCTTACGTGATTAAACATTTTACGTATTACAGGTGGAAAACTAATTATCCCAAGAATCTACGTTCATACAAAGCAATTTGTTATAGATTAACAGTGTAGGCAAGTAAGGTATTCTTTTACTGATAGACTGTGTTTTGTGGTCACAAAAAAAGAACCAATAACTTTCTTAATTATCTTGAAAGGTAATCTCATAAGGAATCTTAAAGGAATCACAAACCTAAACTTTTATATATGAAAAGCAATCAGTCATCTCTACTTTAAATCTTTAGGGTATATATCCACTCATCAATAGTTTTGTTGTTGTTGTTCTTGCTGTTGTTTTAACCAGGAAGCTGAGGGCAGAAATGGGTACAAGAAATTGATCATCACCTTTGGTCATCAACCAATTGTAACAAGCAAGGCCTGTCAGCTACTGATAAGTGGGCTGCTTTGTTCCCCGCCCTTAAAGAGTTCCTCACTCAGCCATGGGCCTTTCTAAAACTTCAGATTGTCTTCTTGGGTTTTTCACCTCAAAGCTGTTTAACAGAAACTTCTTAGTCGAACCTTAAGTTATTTCCAAAGCTTTGTTTCAGCTGTGATGCCCTCTGCCACCTGTGAACTCACCTTCCTACATTAAGATGAGAAGAATTTAAACTAGCTGGGACACTGGGACTCAACTGTTTCTCTTAATCCTTAGCCTAAGTCACAGTCTATATGGTTCTTTAGTAGAAACTCATGTGTTCTAGCTGTGTGATAATTGCTTGGTTTTTTTTTTTTTATCATCAAAACTCTATTTCGCTGCTCTTGCAGAGGACTCGAGCTGGAGCAGTTTTGTTCTGAGCTGCTGTCTTGTACTCCCAGCCCCATATTCATGCCTTACATAGATCTTTATTTGTTACTTATTTTCTCTGACTCTTCCCTTTGGTTTAGATTTCACCTTGAAACAAAATTTTTCCTTATAATTTTACGATACCATGTCGGCCTTAATTATATTAAAAATTTACTAATCATTATCATTAAAAAACAAAACAAGAAACTCTATTTAAACTAACATTCTTATTGTCAATTAGACAGTATGGCTTAGGAAGAAATGATTTTCGTAATAATCCACAGTAAAAACATCAAAACATCCAGGAGAGCAGGATATACCCGAGAGATGACCATACTACATTAAGGGCAATGGGGATCTCTTCACACGGTGCCAGATACCAGAGGAAGATGGGAGAGGCATGCGTGTAAAGGCATAGCAACAGCAAAAGTCACTCTGGCATCTGTGGTCTTAGGGCCTTGGCTTTCCAAGTTGTACACAGCAAGATTTTGTTTCATGGTGGGCCAATCCCCTGAAGCCAATGGTCATCTGCTGTTCCTCTAACACAGCCACCGGCACTTAGTAATGTAGATAATCATATCTTTGTTGTATGATTTTTTGCACAAAGTATTTTTTCATTTTGACTTTATTTATTGGATGTTTCGGCTAAAGACTCTGCAGAGGTATGCCATCATCTTTGTAGCTCACTACAGTGACCATGACCTACTCTGAGTAGAGGCAGTGTCCTAGGAACTGATATGAGACCTGTCTTTCCTTTCATGTCTGGCAATCAGAGCTGGATTAACCAAGAGTGTGAATGCCATACTTGAAATCTAATGGTTCTGTGACCATGCTGCGAAATAAACCCAACTGCGGTTACTGACTTTTCCATTTCCACCCTTACTCCATAGACTAGCTAATAAACTGCATTCCAGAGGAGAGATAAGACACCGTGATTAACACGTCTACCACCACGAGGAGTAAGATGTGTGTATATCAGAACAGGCAGAGCATCTAAATGCAGAGGTTCCCAGAGCAGGAATGGTCCCGAGGGGAAACAGCACATCACAGGCTTCCAACTCCTTCTCATTCCCCAACGTTGTAATTTTGTCTTCTGCAATCTGGAAAAGAAATTTTTTTCAACAAAAAAAATAAATCTGTTTTATTTCGACTACAATAAACCTGTATGCTTTGAGAAATATTAGCATCAAAATGTGGTTGGGGCAGGCACGTGGTTGCCCTGTGGTATTTTGCTATCTTCACATTTTAATTTAAAATCGGTCATAAATTAGAGGACTATAATCTTTCTTTTTTTTTCCCCTCTTTTTCCACAGACACATACCCTCCTGGGTTGTGTTTTGTTTGCTAACTTTAAACCTTGGTTAATTGCCCGCCGTGTTTCTGAAGCGTCATCTTTAGTCTTCCGTGCGGCTCCGCCATGTCATATACTGTTCTTATCTCCACGAGATTTGTACAAGTTGTTTAAAAACCATGATCTCCGAGGCTGGAAAAAAAATGAAGTGCACTTGAAATGACAGTTATGCTGAAAGATAAGCAGAGCAATGCGACCTATCAAAATGGGTACAATTTTTCTCAGCTAATGAGCACAATATACAGCGTCCCAGTACATACACACCGGGGGGCGCTTTGTAAAATATCAAGTACACCACATTATTGCAGACATAACTGTGTGGGATATGTATCTAGGCCTGAGAGTGGAGATAACAAAATATAAGTGCTTTGCCTGTCTAAACATGTTAAATAAATGAGTGCTCACTATCACAACCCAATGCATTAGAAGATGGACTTGCATAGTTAATTTTTCTTTTTAATGCGCTGCACGTGATCATTTGAAATGCAGAGCCGGAGTCTATCTCAGTGTTTGAAGACAAGGTTCCTTTCATTTAAACAAATCTTTATTGAAATAAGCCCTTTTGAAAAGAACCTTTGGTGTATCCTCTTTTGCAGAAAGTTCCATCAGGGTAAATGGCGATAAAGAAGGGACATGGCAGGGCATTGTATAAGATCACCCGCCAGAGTAAAAAAGGACATAGGTGGCCGTAACAGAGGGAGGTTGGATTCCCTGCGATCACACTTTAAGCACCCTAGATTTCACAAACTGTTGTTTGCTTCCTCTGTGATTTGGGACATCTGTACTCACAGTGTTTAAGGACTGGAAAAGTGGAGAGGAAGACAGAGGGAGGGAAAACAGTCTCTTCTTCCATTAGCTAATGAAATAGTAACTTCAGAAGCGTGTCTGGAGTAAAGTTTTGCAACTGTGTCCTTCCCATGCGGGTTTCCAGGCATTCCATCAATGTCATACCGGGCTAAAGATTCAGGCAAGAGCCTGGAAGGCAGAACATTGGCAAAACTCCACAGATTCTATCCATATTTTCCCTAGTTTTCTCCTACTGTTAGTTCTAAACATGTTGCTTCATTTCAGGAGAGCATTTGTCCACTGAGGCTGGTTGCAACACACAGCTGCAGTCGGATCAAACGCCTTTCTCTGTCAGTGTTTATGTGAACACCATGAGAAGAGGCTCCTGACGTCGGTCTAGCATGCAGGCAGCCCATGCCTTCCTTCTGTGTCAACTCTTTCTCCTCTCTTCTCTCTCTCCTCGCAGGGGGCCAGCTTTGGTGCACCACTACGAAGGCCATCTCAGAGGGTGAAGAGCTCATTGCCTTTGTGGTAGATTTTGACTCGAGGCTACAAGCTGCCAGTCAGATGACTCTCACAGAAGGGATGTACCCGGCCCGCCTGCTGGACTCAATTCAGCTGCTTCCTCAGCAAGCTGCCATGGCTTCTATTTTGCCCACAGCTATTGTCAATAGTAAGTGCTGAGTGCTCTAGCCCAGCTTTGTGGGGGTGATGGGTATTTACAGGAGAGACAAGCAGCTGGGAGCAGACATTTTCTTCAGTTTGTGGCTAGAAGTGTGTGTGTGTGTGTGTGTGTGTGTGTGTGTGTGTGTGTGTGTGTGTGTGTGATGTGTTTGCTTCATATGTAAATGCAGGGGGGGAAACATGACCTATTATGTCAGATTGCATTCCTAACTGTCACCCACACTAAAAGCTGTCCTTCTCTACCTGTTGAATAATACTCAACTGTACTTAGCAATGACAAGCCTTGGTGATTCCCTAGTATCAGGTATTTGCATTTGTTAAGGGCCATGGAATTTAAAAATTTGAAAAAAAGAATATGAATTTGAAAATAATATTTTATTATATATACTACTAATAAAGAATATATAGTCTTAAGTTGATGTGAAGCTCTATTGTACAATTATTAATTATTATATTATTTGAAAATAACAATATCAATTATTAGCTACAAATAAACTGGTACAAGTACATAGAGCTTTTGTTTATATCCTTTTAACCTGGATGAAGGCCTAGTAGCCTGCACAAATCAAAATATTTGCTGGTTAAAAGAAAAGGAAAAAGAAATGAATAAGCTTTTAATATTTTATAGAGAACTATGAAATATACTGTCACAATGAACACTGAACTAGTTTGGATACACATAAAGGGGTACTTCATATGGTGGACAGTCAATGGTTCAAGGGCTCTCAGGTTTGTTTTCTGAGATCTGCTTCTGTTGAGCTCTCTGTGGGAAACAAAAATGAGTAGCCATCCCACTCCAAAATCAGCTGCAAGGAAAGAACGATACTAATGCTGGCAATAAAAATGCATCTAGTCTTTACATAATCTTGAAAATCTAATGGAAAATAAATGTAGACAGCAATAATATCTTCACATTGGTGTAAAAATATCCAACCATAATTATGATGAAAGACATTCACAGGTGGTTCTGAAATCACTATGCATCCAATCAATAAGCCCAGGACTTCAGTCCAATGAATTTCTATTTGATTTTTTTTGTTTGGTTGGTTTTGGCTTTGTTTTTCGAGACAGGGTTTCTCTGTAACTTTGCAGCCTATCCTGGAACACACTCTGTAGACCAGGCTGGCCTCAAACTCACAGAGATCAGCCTGCCTCTGCCTTCCAAGTTCTGGGATTAAAAGTGTGCACCACCACCGCCCAGCCTTCCTTGATTTATTTAATGGAAAAGTTTTTATTATCTTTATTTTGATTTTTATTGCATGGACCATGAAACAATGTGACTAACTTGGACTTGAGGCAAAATAATTTTATTACAAGGGATTTCAAATAAATTTACTCAATTATGATTCTCTAGTGTGTATTATTAATTACATATATGAATATACCTGTTTACTTTTGGTAGCAAGGAAATATTTAATCTCAAATGATCTAATATAAACCTAGATATCATTTGTGTCCTGAAATCAATCAGTTGACATGACTCTGCTGAAGTATCCACCGTATTAACTATGCAGCCTCATGGATAGTGTAAATGTACTTAACTGGGTAACAATGGGTTAAATAATACAGAGACATCAATCCGTCATTTTGAAGTTGCTTCTATCTTCCCTCCACTAGAATTTGATCCTCAGTTCTTTCTCATTTCTAACTCATGGTTCCACAGAGCTGTTTTCTTTGTCTGACCATCAGTGACGCATTCATTGTTCACGAATGAGAAGCCTGGCTCTTTCTGTGGAGTTTTAGAACTCTCTTAAGACTTCCCCTTGTGTCCCTCTGAATTCATCTCAGAAATACCAAATTCCACATGTCTAGCTTGACCCTCTGTTCCCCAAAACCTTCTGGACAGTGTTCAAAAACCCTGTGTCTACAATACAGGGACCAGGCTGGATCAGCCCACAAAATACCTTTGCCTTCGCCTACAATTTTCTGCTCTATTGCATCTACTCATTTCTGCTCCTCTGTGTCACTTTGTCATCCAAACAGTATGGAAGTATGTTTAAGGCTAAATTCCAGTCTCAATGTAACCCTTTATACTAGTGGTTCTCAACCTATGGGTCGAGATCCCTTTGATAAGCCTCCTTCTCCAAAAATATTTATATTATGATTCATAGCAATAGCAAAATTATGGTTATGAAGTAGCAAGGTTGGGGCTCACCACACCATGAGGAAGGTTGAGAAACACTGTTTTACATGTTGCGTACAAGGTAATTAACTGTGGTTTCTTCAGCTACCACTCCATGAGGAGGAAAAACATACATGTGAAGACATGTTCTGTGAAAGATGTAGAAATCACACATCACAGCCCAGCTTCATAAACTTGTTCTGACTGAGGCTGTTATCCAAGCCTCATTTTATTTCGCTTAAATAATTGCATCTGGCTCCTGCCACTCCCGAGTGTTTCTTCTTCCGCATTTACTACCTTTAAAACCACCCTGCTCTTGCGTGAGGCCCTGTTTCTCCATCACTGAGAACAAACGAACGCCTCTCCAAAGAGTCTGCAAGATGTTCCATACTCTGCCCTGCCCTTGCCTCAACAGTACCACACAGCTGCTGCGCCTTCAGCCACGTGCCCCCAGCTCCTGTGGCTTCCTCTGCACTGTGGTCCTTGCCAAGATGACAGGAAATCTTCAACTGAATCAGTTCATTTCCTCCTCCACATCAGCTCTAAGGAGCAACAAAACCAGCCCTCCAACTGCCTGACTGGCTCCTACCTCTGTCCTGTGCTCCACAAGCCCAGTGGGTAGCACTGCCTAAGCCCCAGATCATCTTTCAGGCTCTCGCAGCAGTAAGCTGTAAAGACTTGTCTACTGACTCTTACCAACTCAGGTGTAAGCTCTTTAACTCTAAGTTCCATCCTCCTGTTTGTTTTGCATCAAACCCAACAGAGATGGGAATGTAAGCTCTTTAGCCCTAGAAGTTTCAACCTCCTGTTTGTTTTACACCAAACCCAGCACAGAGTTTGGCATCTTGTAGGCACTCTGGAATGAATTCATTAAATCAACAAATCATGTCAAGGATGGACATTCAGGATATCTCATTCTAGCCACCACATTCACACCTTTTAAGTAATCACATAAGCCAGTTCTCACCGCTGTAATAAATGTGTGTCTTTCTGTAAACCATAAGTATAAAACGAAATTATATTGGCATAGTCTATAGTATTACATACAGTCTGTGGGAAGTTCAGCAACAGAGGGTACCATTTCTTTAAGAGCCTAGTCCTGATGTACCAAACACCCAAGATCATACTCACCAAAATAAGAAAGATGGAATTAAACATGACGCCACCCCCATTTCACCACCCCCCCCCCAGACTGCAGCTAACATGTTTCTGGTTTCGCTGCAGAGGACATCTTTCCTTGCAAATCCTGCGGCATCTGGTACCGGAGCGAGCGGAACCTGCAAGCCCATCTGATGTACTACTGCAGTGGGAGGCAAAGAGAAGCTGCTCCAGCGTCTGAAGAAAACGAGGACAACACTCATCAGATTTCCAGCCTGTGTCCCTTCCCACAATGCACCAAGAGCTTTTCCAATGCCCGAGCTCTAGAAATGCACCTGAACTCACACAGTGGTAAGGGCCTTTAATGTTTCTGTTGTTGCTTCAGGACACTCTACTCTTTCTACACATGCACACACACACACACACACACACACACACACATATATATATATATATATACCTACTTCTTATCTATTTATAATATGTGCATATAGTTGATAACTANATATATATATATATATATACCTACTTCTTATCTATTTATAATATGTGCATATAGTTGATAACTAGATAGATAGATAGATAGATAATAGGTAAGTAGATAGATGATAGAGAGATATATAAGTAGATAGATAGATAGATGATAGATAGATAGATAATCAGATAGATAGATAAATAGATGGATAGATAGATAAACAGATAGATGGATAGATAATTTTACTGGATCAAACAGTATTCCTGTCTACTGTTTAGATGCAGCATATTTTAACCAAAGGACTTGACTGTGACTTCAGGATCCGCAGCGTTTTCAGACTGTGCTCCCGATCATTACATTCATTTTCCTCTTCAGCAGAACAGCACCATTTCCACTCCCTGTGTTTAACACTACTCATTTTCACTGCTTTACGTACCAAGTGGTCTTTGGAAATTGACCATGGTGTTTTCCATGAGCCGAGGAAGAAATAGTAGGCACATTTCAAAAGAAGTTGCTGTGCAATTGAAGCTGCTAGTTTGGAGTTTCCATCAAAAATTTTCTCAATTACTAGAGTGTATTTGCTTAAAGTTTAAGTGAACTTTATCAAATAAAACTACTCTCAATTCCTTAAGAAAGACAGCAAGTTGGGAGATATTCCAGCTATATTTGAAATGGATCCCAGCTATTAGCTTCCTCTCAGGGCATCCCCATTCTTACAATTTTAAAATGAATTTAAATATATTTAGATTTTTTTCTGTTTTTTTTTTAATATTTTATTTTATTTGAGGCAGGGTCTTTCTATATAGCCCTGGCTGTCCTGGTACTCATTCTGTAGACCAGGCTGGCCTAGAACTCACAGGACTGAGAAGAGAAGCCAGGCCTGTTCTCATCATATACCAACAAACAGAAGCAGAAGTTGTTCTACATGATGCTTGCCTCCACCATCAGTGGCAGGAACTAGTCAGTAACAGAGATTGGTCCACCAGCATGAATGCTGGTCCAAACTGACTTTATTAGCATGCCATTGTCTACCAGTCAAATATCAGTCCTAAAGACAGATAGACCACATTCAGTAAAACCAACAAATAAATAGATTTAGATAAAAGATAAAAAATGAGTCAAGTGGTTGCTAGTACAATGTTGTTTCTTTTTGCATGAAGGTGTTCAGTAGCTAGCAACCACTCTAGTGAATATTCACTTCTTCCTATTAATAGAGCATAGTACTCTATGCTAAAAAAAAAAAATTACAAGCCTAAGCCTTAAGCATGACTCTATTGTTACACAGCTTGATTATTAAAATACTCTTGGGTTTTTTTAGGTTGTTTATTGACCCATAAGGTAGAAGCACTGATAATTCTCCCCTTCTATACCATAACACTCACAAAGAGGCTTGGGAAATTATTATTACCGATGTCACTAAAATGTCAGTGCAAGGCTCTGAAGGATTTCTGTGTCTGTTGTGTGGACACCACAAGCTCTCTAGGAAACGTTCCCATCACCAGGAAGCCAGCAGGTGCGGTTCTCAGCTCTCCTACTTTGTGTGTCTTTGCAGGAGTGAAAATTGAAGAGTTCCTGCCCCCAGGGTCAAGTTTAAAATGCACAGTTTGTAGCTACACGGCTGACTCCGTGATCAACTTCCACCAACATCTCTTCTCCCATCTTACTCAAGCTGCCTTCAGATGCAACCACTGCCACTTCGGCTTCCAGACTCAGCGGGAGTTACTGCAACACCAGGACCTCCATGTCCCCGGTGGCAAACTTCCCAGAGAAGGCGACATGGAGCACTCTCCAAGTGGAACTGAAGACAGCTTACAGCCAGCCACAGATTTGTTGGCCAGAAGCGACCTCTCCCAGGGCCAAAAGGCCTTGCAGACTAAAGATGCAAGCTCAGACACAGAACTGGATAAGTGTGAGAAAAAGACTCAGCTCTTTCTCACCAACCAGAGACCAGAGATACAGCCTGCAGCGAACAAACAAAGCTTTTCTTACACAAAAATAAAGTCTGAGCCTTCCAGCCCAAGACTTGCATCGTCACCAGTGCAACCCAACATCGGACCCTCTTTCCCAGTGGGACCTTTCCTATCTCAGTTTGCTTTCCCCCAAGACATCACGATGGTCCCTCAGGCTTCGGAGATCTTAGCCAAGATGTCGGAGCTGGTGCATCGGCGCCTAAGACACGGGAGTAGCAGCTATCCTCCCGTAATTTACAGCCCTTTGATGCCCAAAGGGGCTACATGCTTTGAGTGTAACATAACATTCAATAACTTGGATAACTACCTAGTTCATAAAAAACACTACTGCAGTAGCCGATGGCAGCAGATGGCCAAGTCCCCTGAGTTTCCGGGTGTTTCAGAGAAGATGCCAGAAGCTGTCAGTCCCAACACTGGCCAGGCTTCTATAAACCTTCTCAACCCAGCCGCTCATTCTTCAGACCCGGAAACGCCACTTCTTCAGACACCATGCATCAACTCTTCCGCCGTCTTAGATCTGATTGGGCCAAACAGCAAAGGCCATGAGAAGGACTTTAACACTCCAGCCAAAAAGCTGTCCACCTCCAACAGCAGCGACGACAAAATAAATGGGAAGCCAGTTGATGTGAAAAATCCCAACGGCCCCTTAGTGGACGGGGAAAGTGACCCAAATAAGACGACCTGTGAAGCTTGTAACATCACCTTCAGCAGGCACGAAACATACATGGTCCACAAACAGTATTACTGCGCGACCCGCCATGACCCGCCGCTAAAGAGGTCCGCTTCCAACAAAGTGCCGGCCATGCAGAGAACCATGCGCACACGCAAGCGAAGAAAGATGTATGAGATGTGCCTACCTGAGCAGGAGCAAAGGCCGCCCCTGGTCCAGCAGAGATTTCTCGACGTAGGCAACCTCAGCAATCCTTGTAGCTCCTCTCAAGAGCCCACCGAAGGGCTAGGAGAATGCTACCACCAGAGATGCGACATCTTCCCAGGAATTGTCTCAAAGCACTTGGAAACTTCGTTGGCCATGAACAAATGTGTTCCGGTTCCCAAATGTGACACGACCCATTCCAGTGTCTCCTGCTTGGAAATGGACGTCCCCATAGATCTCAGCAAAAAGTGTTTATCGCAGTCGGAGAGGACGACCGCGTCCCCCAAAAGGCTGCTAGATTACCACGAGTGCACGGTGTGCAAGATCAGCTTCAACAAGGTCGAGAACTACCTGGCCCACAAGCAGAATTTCTGCCCCGTCACTGCACATCAGCGTAACGACCTAAGTCAGCTTGATGGCAAGGTGTTTCCCAATCCAGAAAGCGAACGGAACAGCCCCGACGTCGGCTTTGAAAGAAACCTGGTCAGATGTGAGAAGAACGGGAATCCGAAGCAGCCCTCTCCCAACGGAAACTTGTTCTCGTCCCATTTAGCAACGTTACAAGGTCTGAAAGTCTTCAGCGAAGCCGCACAGCTCATCGCTACAAAAGAAGAGAACAAACATTTATTCCTTCCCCAATGCCTTTACCCTGGAGCAATAAAGAAGACGAAAGGAGCCGACCAGCTTTCTCCATACTATGGCATAAAGCCAAGCGACTATATCGCTGGTTCTCTCGTCATCCACAACACCGACGCAGAACAAAGCACAAACACAGAAAATGAGTCTCCGAAAGGCCAGGCCTCCTCGAACGGGTGCGCCGTGCCCAAGAAAGATTCTCTGCCGCTCTTGCCCAAAAACAGAGGCATGGTCATAGTGAACGGTGGACTGAAGCCAGACGAAAGGCCTCCGGCCAACCCGCAGCAAGAGAACATTTCCCAGAATGCCCAGCACGACGATGACCACAAATCCCCTTCGTGGATCTCTGAAAACCCACTAGCTGCAAACGAGAATGTCTCGCCAGGAATTCCCTCGGCAGAAGAACAGTTGTCTAGCTTAGCGAAAGGAGTGAATGGCTCCACCCAGGCTCCCGGCAGTGGGAAATACTGCCGGCTATGTGATATCCAGTTCAATAACCTTTCAAACTTTATAACTCACAAGAAGTTTTATTGCTCGTCACATGCAGCGGAACATGTCAAGTGAACTAACTGAGTTAAAAAGGAAAGCAGTTACCTTTGGTACCAGTGTTTAGTATGTTCTTCTAAACAGTCCAGAAAACAAAGGCGCTGTGTGGATTACATCTGGCAATCAGGAGACATTCATTACGGCTGAGTTGAAGACTTAACATGTAATTTCATTACAGACCATTAGTAAAGTGTATTATTGGTGCCATTTTCAAAAACAAAATTAATTTATTTTACCAGCAGTATTCATAGCTGTGGTTATGTTATTTTTTATTTAAAAACTTTATATTAAAGTCATTTGTAATGTTATTGTATAGTTATTGTGTAGCACATATGGTTTGCACTGTATAGTAGCATTGAAAGAAAATAGTCACAAACAATACAGAAGAGCATTTTAGACATAGCTTCAAAAGCACTTGTGTACCCTGATTTTTCCCTTATATGCTGTTGCGGATATCCGTATATGCTAAAATATAACCTGCAAACCTGTTCTAAATACCCACGCTCTAAGTTCGCCTTAAGATTTCAATTCTTGGATAACCGGGCTCCATTTGCACTTTATATTTTAGCAAATACAGTCTCTTCGTCGCTAGGCTTCGCATTCGTATGTAGCCGTATATTTCCGTCCATTCTCTCAAACTTAAACACGTATGTTCATTGGAGATAGCATATTCCTTTCTTGTATAGTACCTGTATTTTCTTTCGCTGATGCAGCCCTGTCTCGATTTTTAAACCTTCGCTGTTAAATGCAATACTTTATAAAGAATGAACAAAATTACTGGAAGCAGTATTGTAAGGAATGGAGTACTTCTAATCGGGTTTTCTCTTTCGAGAGGCACAGTCTAAATCGAAACCCTACATTCAATGCTGCAAGTATGGATTTAATTCATATATAAGATCTATTTAAGTATAAGAGTAGCAATACTGCACCTGGTGATCACAAAGATAATGTTCTACTTCTGATAGAAATAATTTCTCAACCAACGTTGTTACTATGCATGTACACGGATGGAATAAAATTCCAAATTGTTGGAGAAATTTGGTGTCCTGGGCTTTTTCCCCCCTTAAGCGCCAAGGGCAAATTATCCAGCCCTCAGTGTGCCGCACCCTAAAGAGCAACATTTTATCAACTGTTATATGTTCATTCCTCTGCCAGCTTTCAAAACCAGAAGCGAGGTTTTCATTCCTTCTGTTTAATCCAGCTGTTCTCAGTTATACTCAAGGCATACCAACCTAGAGCAATTGCCTTAACACAGTGGTTCTCAACCTTCCTAGCGCTGGACTCTGTCATACAGTTTCTAGTAAGGACTCATAAAATTATTTTTGTGGTTACTTTATAACTTTAATTTTGCTACTGTTACAAATCATAATGTAAGTGTCTATGTTTTCCGACGGTCTTATTTGGTGACCCCTATGAAAGGATAGTTTGACCACAAGGGGTCGTAACCCAGGGTTGAGATCCTTTGCCTTACCAGATTCTGATTTGACAGATTTTAGGATTCTGTAGTGGATTTAAATAATATAGAAAAGTCCAAACAAAAATAATAAAATAGAATAAGAACCACCTTTTCACCACTGTTACTCAGACTACTCAACTAATGCTTACAATCTGAACTGAGTTTAAAAAATATTCAACATATGTGTTCAATGTTGTAATTAAAACCAAAAAGTAAATCACTGTAGGAACTGTCAAGAACATTGAATCCTTTGCATTTTCCAGCGTACTATAAGTTTCAGATTACAAGGATGCAAAGTCACAAAACTAATGAGAAAGAGGCAGAAATGTAGGACTTATTCTCCTCTGCACATGCATCCACGTCATACTGCAAACACAGAGGTGCTGGTGTTGAGTCCAGAGTCCATGTCTGATGTGGGGCTTAGAGGAAAGGCAGTCTTCATAAAGGAGAACATTTCGGGGACATCAGCCTCCCACAGCTGGAGCACTAGCGTTTGACTAACCAGCTGTGAAAGTTTCCAGAGTCTGTGATGCCTTCAGAAACCACCGCCCTTCGAACTGTGACCATCCTGCCTAGTAGGGAAGACACTTCAGCTTACCCTTTGCCACACAAGCAAAAGCCTCAGACAGCGCACCCCGACACTGTCTCCTTAGTGTTCCTTTATGACGTACAGAAGGATAAAGCAGTGGAAAGTGTAGCCCTCACCGTGTACTCACAGTGCACAGTTTTCTGGTTCTCTGTGCCTTGGGTGAATTCACGGCTCCCTGCTGCGTGTTCTGTACTAGCTCGAAATAATCCCAAAGAGAAGCATTTTCTCTGTTCTAGCCTGGAATCATCTCCACAACACGAGCTTCTAACCATGAGACTGACCACTCGGAGGAGCTCCTCCTACAATCCTATGCCCCTAAAGACTCCAGGAAATAATTAGGATATCATTTAATCTATATATCTCAACATCAGCGTTGGCAGTCAGTCCAATACTTTTGTATGTTAAATTCACTATCTTTAGGACCAATTCTCTTTTTCTCAGTGAAAAATGCTTAGAGATATTTCACATGCCCAATAGGCAAGCAAATGAAAATTAGAAAGTACAGGCCATGGCATATTATATCTATGAAAAGAAACATTTCCCTAATAGAAATTGTAAAAATAAAATGACCAAGACCTGTTTATTTCACGGATCATTTTTACTATGAATTTATGCAGGGGTTGAAATTCTTGACAATACCACACATCAAGCACCCACTCAGAAAACACCTTTGTTTCTGTAATGTCAATAAATAGTTTCCCCCTGAATGAAAGGTTGGCTTTCCTATAATTACAGGCAATCTTGCTCCACAACAGTGTCAATCTTTATTACTAAAAGCCAAAAGTACTTAGAGTTGAATTTTTTTTAATGATGCTGTTTCTAGATTCCAGTTTTCAATTAGTTGAAATAATCTCATCTTGGATCACTTTGTACAAGTGTTTTTATTTTTAGTTTTGTGGATTTAAGAAGTAAATGGCACCTCCCACTTCCAAATGCCATCCATCACTTGTCTGCAACATGATCCTGTAATACTGAATCATTACAGGCTTTGTTTAGATCGGATCAATTTTGAATGTTTGGCATTAAAACTACATACTCACTTTTAGATTTAGTTGAGCCCAATGGTCTCAATGGTTTGATAATCCGACTTCTCATTTCTTGAGTTAGCATCGGCAGTTTCTGTATATTACTCCAGTTAGCTCATTGTAAAGTTACATTAAGAAGAAACAAGTCTGAAAGAGTGACTTAAATCACAATTCAAACAACTAGGAGCTGGAGAGCATCCGGAATAACTGTAATTTGAATCTCTGTCTATCTTTTTTCTTTACATCCCTCTGTATGCTATGAATATATTTTATTGCCATTGGTTATTAAACTGTTTCGGCCCAAGCCTTAGTAGAGTAAAGTCAGATGGATAATCCAAACAGAGATATAGAGAAAAAGTAGGCAGAGTTAGAGACACGCCATGTAGCTGCCAGAGGAGAAATATATTAGCCACCAGCCAGAAACTTACCAGTAGGCTACAGCCTCATGATGATTCACAGCTTAATAGAAATGGGTTAATTTAAGATGTAAGAGTTAGCTTAAAATGAGATAGCTCAGTGGTTAAGAGCACTGCCTGCTCTTCCAAAGGTTCTGAGTTCAATTCCCAGCAACCACATGGTGGCTCACAACCATCTGTAAAGAGGTCTGGTGCCCTCTTCTGGCTGCAGACATGCACACAGACAGAATATTGTATACATAATAAATAAATAAACAAATAAATAAATAAATATTTTTAAAAAATGCCTAAGCTATTGGCCAAACAATGTTGTAATTAATATAGTTTCTGTGTTATTATTTGGTTCTGGGCAGCCAGGAAATGAACAAGCAATCTCCACCTACAACAAGGTGTCTGTTTCTGAAGGTCTCTGGAAACTGTAGCCTGAGGAAAACACAATGCCCTGGACGAGTCCTGAGTTCAGCTTGGATAGTACTGTATTCCCTTACCACGGGCTTGCTTCTGTCAGTGCTATCTTCTCCTCAGGAGGAAAAGAACAGCTCAAACAGCTAAAATCACAGCTATGTTGTCCTCTCCCCCATAGCTGCCAACTCATCTCAAATATCAGTGGAAGCAGAAGAGGACGCATGCGTCCCCTCCAGGTCTTTTGTAACAAACTACCACCAACTCTGTTATTTCCAACAGAAATGCATCCTGTGGCAGATGTGGAGGTGAGAAATCTGACACTAAGGTGTGGTGTGTCTGTGTTTCCTCTGTAGTCACTGCGGAACGATTCCTCCAGTGGGCCTCTAGCTCCCTGGATGCCAACTTCCTTTACCCTCTGATTGAGTTACTCCAACCTTGGTCTCCTTGGGCCCAACGCCTCCTTTTCTGCCTTTTTTTTTTTCTCTTTTAGGTTCCTGGTTATTGCATTTAATTCCCATGGAGATAATCTGGTATAATCTCCCCATGTGACAAAAACTAATCACAGAGGAAAGGGCTTTTTTTTTTTCCTACAAACTATAATTGTTATGTACTGATATTGGGACCTTATTTGGTCTTCTACAAGGAGACGATGAAATATTCTGGTCAATATACAGTTGTAGGTGAAGACACAGAGAGAAGAGGCTCTCAGCTAAGTTCTACCAATGTGTGGCTGTGCGACAGATGTTAAGTTAGCCCCCAAACGGCTCAGAGTGATTGAGACATGAATGCTATTAGCAACGATGACAAACGCCAGTGGCATCCCATCAAAAGTCAGGCACCTAAGGCGGCGTATCCCAATTGATCGCTGAGGACCTAGGTGCGGGATATAATTAAGTCTGGTGCCAACTATGCACAAGGCAGTGCCTCTATTTGGAACTTAATAAACCTTATTAATTCAGAGAATCATGAAAATCAGAAGCCAGCTAAGCAAAAGTTTACTTTGGCCCTATCTACCTAAAAGAGTTTGCTGAGCATATTAATAGAGTAAACAGGATTGAAAGAGAATAAACTGTTTGCAGCAACCCCAGCTGCCCCAGTTTGCATACAAATAATGTATTAATTTCAAACAGTTTTATCTTCGCATTAGAGAGAGATGTCAGAGGTTTTTAACTTGCCAACAATTCTTTGATCACACATTTCATTTCCTACATGTGACATCATCAGGCTCCTGATGCTGCAAAGGTATCACATTCACTTCACTAGTGACCTGGAGAAGATAGTGCAGCACGTAAAGAGCAATGCCATATTCATTTAAAACACACAGCTGTAAAGTAGTCTCTTTGTAAAACTAAGAATTAAGGGGCGTGAGTCCCTTCATAAGTCAATGTTCCCCAAGTACGCAATTGTCTTTGTTTGAACACTCATCCCCACCCTCAGAGATGTCATGACATATACAGTCATCTGCAAGGCAGCTCTAGAGAGGAGTAAGCTGAGGTCACTAGGATAAAAGGCTTTCCACACCCATCATCCAAGGATCTTGATAGACACCGTCAGTAGGAAGAGAAGATATTTCTGAATTTCATGAATGCCAAAGCTGCAGGTATCTGGACCGGCTTTGAGGGGTAAGGTTGTAAAGGACATGGATATCATATGTGCTTTCTGTGAAGTGGCCCTGTGGTTTTACCCTGTGCTATTGTCCCCATCTCTACTCCTGGGCTCAAAATGCTTCATTCTACAACTCTGCTGAACTCAATAGAGGGCAAAAGTTCCACTCAAGTCTGCATCTCCTTGTTTCTATTTTTTATTTAAATATATTATTTGACAATTTAATATATACAGATAATACATTCTTGTCACTCTCACATACCTCATCCTTCTATCCGACTTACTTCCCCACCTCCTTACAAGTTCTTGCTCTACTTTTGTTTGTTTTATTTTGTTTAATAACCTACAAAGTTTAACCGGGACTAACCACATGGGCATAGGTGTGGTGCTATTCACTGGAGCATGGGCAACTCATCTGTTCTCCATAGCTACACCACTGAAGAAGTCACTCCTCCTCCCCTAATAGCCTTTAAATGACAACAGCTTCTAAGGAAGAGCAGAGCCAGAGAGCTGCTTTCTCGCCCATGAATAAATGTTGACAAGTCCACTCTTGTCTGTATGAGGCAATGACAGCTGCCACGAGATCATGAGAGCAATGGCCACATCACGTCCAGGAGACAGCATTTCACAGCACCCCCCATCTTCCATCTCTTATGCCCTTTCCACAACCTCTTCTTTGATGTTCCTTGAGCCTTCGAGTGGGTAATATGGACATCTGGCTGAGGGCTTATATCATGTTTTATCAGCATTTGACCATCCATGATTCTATTGGCTACCCCATACATACATACATACGTATATACATACGTATATATGTATATATATTCTGAATAAGATTGGGGGTAGCACTTATCTAAGGGTATATACATAAATATTTAGGATGTAGTTTGACAGTGTGATAACAAAAGTAGTAGGTATACCTCCTGGGCCTATGACCAAGTGGCTTTAGGCCTTTGATGAGATGTAATTCCAGTCATGAACTCCATCCAGGAGAATGGGCCTCAACTCTATTCAATTAAAAAGCAGTTAGTTACCTCCTAGAAACCAAGTATTGGGCAAGTAGGACTGTTTGATTGCCAGTTTGTCTCCAGTTTGGAAAGTGCACTGATGGCTTCTCTCCCTGACCTGTTTCACATGAAAGCTTCCATCACTATGAAAGCTGGCTAGGAGGCTGGAAACTTCCGGTTCAGTTCTAGTATTATTTCTCTGTCTTGCTGCCAAGCTGTGTGGTGTCTTCAGCATCCGGATCTTAAAATCTAGATACGTGGGCAACCTAGTGTAGCTCTTCATTTTTACTATTTCAGTTTTGAGGTTTTGCCCCTGATGCAATAGGGTAAGTTGACATCCGTTTGCAGACGAGAGTCGTTGTGTTTGGGGGGCACAGGTAACAGCCCTCCCTAGCTCTTTCCTTGCATTCTTTAATCACAGGAAGAACAGAGCTGAACTTTTAAACACATCGTTTGCCACGATAAATTTCCATGTCACTTATACACAAGTTTCTCATTTTCAATTATTAATTTGATGAAGAAACACTTGTGGAGTCTCCTAACAAGATCGGTGGACTCCTACTGTGATCAGACACAAATGCTTGAGGGAACTCTGGAGCCCTTCTGTGATGTAGGACCACTCCTGGCAGGCGGTGAGGTAGACATGGGGAGACAGAATGAGAGAGGAGGAATTTGCGTGGATACAATCTCGGGCCCATCTGTGCTCACTGCGTGTCACAAATTTCAAGCAGAAACAAAGAGTGTGAAAGCAAATATTATTAGTTGCTTTCAATTTGTTCTTCTACAAAAATGTTTCTGTTCCTATCCATGCCTCTCCTCAACATCCCACTGTCACTGTGAGTTCTTACTCTGATACCGTTCTGATGGGCATGAGGAATCCCATGTCACGAAGCAGACTCTGCAGAGTGAAAAGACACAAAGTGGACATGTTACATTTCGGCAGTACATACTACATGGTTGCAATGAGTACCAGAAGCACATAGGAAAGTTCCTTAGCCAGTTTCAGGAGTACTGAGACAAGTTACCCCCAGGAAATAGGGATGGTGGATGAATGAAATTTCTACAGGTAAAATAACGCAGAAGCCAAAAAAACAGACCAAAGGAAAATGAGGATGTGATTATTTCTAGACGATATTAAATAGAGAGGTCACTGTGTGCCAAATCCAACTGTTGAGAAGAACATAATTCACTCTGTCATCTGTCAATTTGTTCCCAACTATGCAGTGCCAGGGCCACCCACTGGGTCACCGTGACCTTGGAGTAGGTGTAGTCAGACTCTTCTTCTTCCGTGACCCGGTTTAGAGAAGTCCCTATGCTGTCAGTTCCTACTTCTAGACAAGTTCATATTCTTATCTGCATTCATGACATCACTAAAATCTTCTTTAGTTCAAGAGTATGGCGCAGCAACCTCAAACCTATATTATTAGAAGACAAAGTTTAATGATTACAAGATAGTTCTCTAAACTGCACTCTCTGTTTGAGCCATAAACATATTTCGTGTTGATAAACTCATTTTTGTTGCAGTGATCTTTCCAACTGACTGCTCACTTTCACTATGAATCCCCCAGGATTAAGTCCGCATTCTTTAATATGGTTAGCAAGACATTAAATGATTGGGGTCCTTGCTGATTCAATTCCTGATTTATTTTGTACATGCAAATTGATCAGTTAGATATGCTATTATCATGCCAGGTACCTTAATTCAAGAGATGAATAAGGTACACAACTCTGCCTATTTGCAATTAAAGAAAAAAATTTAAGTAAATGGAACTACTAGCAAGTATCATGAGAATATTCCCAACCATCACTTTCATGTTGAAAATATCCCTTGGCACCCTAAAGCTTCATTACAGCTTGGTCTTGACTTATTCTAGAAGAACAATTTTCTAGCCTTTCATGTTAAAAAAAAAAAGATCATTATTTTTTAAATGTCACTATATTAATGTAGAGATGTCAGTTGTTATAATAGATGTTGTAATAGATAAAACATGAAATTCCAGTTGCTATGACAAAGAAAATTAAGCTCTATCCCCCATGACAGGAGTTTGGGTTAGGGGTGGTCCTCCCATTCTTAAGCCGTGGTTCTTAGAAGACAACTCTTCTGCTGAAAGCTAGGGAAAGAGAACATATGAACGTAAGATTTGTGCGCCAGACATACAAACTACTTGCATCTCCAGTGAATACAGTCCTCTGGTTGGAGTTCTTTGCCTACTCATGTGCTCGTGAAAGCGAAGAGGGAAATTATAGAATGGCTATGCCCCCAAGTGTAAGGATATAGGTTTCATGAAGAACTTCTGGTGAGTTCTCTAAGACACTCACCAAAATCCAGAAATGGTCAGGTATAGTTTTGGCCAGTCCATGACAGAGTTAGGTCACTGTCATGGTCGGAACTATGGCCTTATAGGATGGACGGCATGACTACCACGGAATGGCAGATGCAACCGTGTCTGTGAGCTACACACTACAATGACTTTTTTTTTCAAGTATCAAAAGTATTTAAATATGTATTCACTTTAAACACCTTTACAAAATTATTTTGCCTTCAGGTGTTCTTGATTTTAAACCCAAAACGAGATCACCAGCATTTCTGCTTCTCTTAGCCATGCCCCTTCAAGGAAAACAGCCTATTCTCACACTACCCTCTTCCACCAACCTCTCATTTGCTAAAAATTAGCTGCCCTTTGGATCTTAGCCAAAATTACTTCCTGTGCTTGTATTTTCCAAGATCTCAAACATACATTAGGAGTTCCTTGTATGAGTTCTAGAATTTCAAGAACTCTCTCTCTCTCTCTCTCTTTCTCTCTCTCTCTCTCTCTCTCTCTCTCTCTCTCTCTCTCGATCGGAATGTAACTTTCTCAGCTCCAGCTCCAGCACTATGACTGCCCGCATGCCCCCTCCTTCNACACTTACAAAGGCTATATGAAAGAAATGCTGGGTTTTTTTTAATCTTTGGAATTTAATGTGATATCAAAGTATATAATAGACATCCACTTTTGAATGAACTGATGGATGGTTTTCACTATAACTGGTACATATAGCATTTAGTGAGAAAACAATTTGAATCATTCTGGAAATGAACTAAGACAGGAGTGTTCAAAGGATAGCTACTGGACTAGGAGTGCCAGCATCACCTGGGGACAATTTTGAAACATATGTTATCCACCTTCCTTCCGGGACTCCAAATTAGGAGCCCTGTGGTATGGAGTCCACGCATCTCTCTCTAGGCAAGCTCCCCCGTGGGTGCTCGTCCACACCAAAGCTGGAGGCCTACCAACCTAAGTGTTAGCAAAAGGAGCCTAGATCAATGTGAAGTCGATGTCAAGGAAAAGAATAACTAACCTGTCAACAGCGTTGGCAATCTACTGAAAATAGCCACTCTTCCTTAGAGACCTTCAGTGTCCGTGCTAAAGAGTCCGTCTTTTCAGCTATGCGGACCTGAAGCTCTCTCGTGGCTCACGTAACCCAATTATTATGTGGTTGCAAGACAAGCACAGCACTAACAGATGTGAAGAATATGGTGGAAATTCAAAAAAAAAAGTGAAGTAACAAATAGACAAATATGATCCAATAAAGTAGCACAACCACCTGAGCTGGAACTAGTGAGCAGTTTGAAAATCAGACAATATGTAATTTGAAGCCAGTGCAACAACAAAGGCTACGAAAGGCCGCCTCTTTAGAAGACATCAGTAGGAGACTTGAGTCTGTCAGTTCGGTTACATCCTGGCCCACATGCATTTGCTTAACAAGGGATCCTTATAAGCTGAGAAGATACCCCCAGACTTCCTTTGGAAAGTGACTGCCCCATAATGTCTGGGATGCATAGAGTTAAGAATTAACATGTCAAATGTACAACTGCATTCAAATTATGTTTTTGACTCAGTAAGTCCTGATTTTAATTAGAATGTGTTCTATATTTATAAACAATATCGAAACATTTAGAGAACTTAAGGTTTCTCATATATAATGTTAAATTTTTAGGTTTAGCAAAATTTGTGCATTTTTAGAAGTGTTTAATATGAACTTGAAAGGCATGAAACATATATATCATATTTATTGGTATAATATAAAAATTTGTCACAGTTAAATTGTAAATAAAACCAGCGCTTAAGCAGCCCTTAAAAGTGATAAACTACATTAGATACATAAGTAGAATAATCAGTAGTCCAGAAGATGGGATAGTAATTAATCCAGAGCAAATATAAGAAACAGCGATCTACCTCATGGAGAAGGAATACATTTCCTTTTAGTAGGAAAAAAAGATAAAAAGAAATGGTTTCTATACTTTCAGATAGAAACTCTATCAGACCCTCCAAAGGTCCACCCCTGGGAGGGCATTGAATAACTGGGGAAAACATCTGTCCTTCAGCTGATCTAGAATGGCAGGAGGATTGGTCCCAAAAACACACTAAAGATGAGCATCATTCATCTTGGCCAGCATCTGTAACAGAACACCTCCCAGGCAGAACCAGTAGGGACCGCCTAGAAATAAGAAAGGGACAGGACCTGTACTATGTAAACAGAGACGGCTTGCTCATTACTGGGTGTTCAGACCCTAATAATCATACAGAAACTGTATTAATTACATCACTGCTTGGCCAATAGCTTAGGCATATTCCTGGCTAACTCTTATATCTTAAATTAACTCATTTCTATTCATCTGTGTACCACCACAAGGCTGTGGCCTACTGGTAAGGTTCTGACATTCTGATGTCTTTCTCCTTTGGCAGCTACATAGTGCCTCTATGACTCCACTTACTCTCTCTACATAGCTCTTCCAGCCTGACTATCTGCTGTCCTGCGGTAGGCCAATAAAAGAAACACATATACAGAAGGGCATCCCACATCAGTACTTACAGAAGGATCTTATTCTGGACAAAGTCTGTGAGACTAAACTGAAGGGAAAAGGCCTGTTTAGAAACTCAAATCTCCTCCTTTCTTCTCCATCCCTTGCTGAGGACAGTGAGGAATGACAGAGTCGCGGCCACTTGAAAGGGAGAGCTTCCCACACTCCTGGGGGGAATCGCTGAGATCTGTTTCTCTGAATGTTTTCCAAAGAGAATTACTGATCAAAGTTGTTTTCTTCCTGGAGGTGTGTTCCTTCCAGCGCAGGGATGAGGCATATCTCTGGGACACACAGAGGACATTTATAGTCACTTCCCAAGTGCCTCTTGTTCTCTGGATTTAAAAAAAANAAAAACGAGAATTATCTCTCAACTGTCAATGTAACATCTTCTAGCAGCGTGAAATTCTGTCAAACAGAAATGGAAGATGAATAAAACGAAGATACACACTCAGGATTACTCCCATTGTGAACCAGCTGTGCTCTGCTCTGGCACTGCTCTGCCCTTAGAGTCGATCAAGGGGAATAGAGACATACTGGTTTCTGAACAGCCCCGCACGCTATGCCATGGGAAGGAACTGTGATTGAATAGCCTGACAAGCACGGTGAGCATGTGCAATGAGCCAACTCTACAGCACTCCGGGGCAGGATTACAAGTGATTTGTGTGCACTTGTGGGGGGTGGGGAGTGGGGAGGGTAATCGGTTATCATAATTCCATTTGTGATTTATGTTTGCATGAAAATGTAGTTTTTATTCATCACCAGAATCCGAGGAGCCAGTACAGCCTGGTTTCATTTTCGTCATACTTCAGGGAATTTTAACACGTCAGTTCCATGAGATTGCATATCTACCAGATTGGAGGACTGGATCCTAAAAATAAAGAATTCCTCATCGTATTTGCAGACCATGTATGGTGCACGGACGACTGCTCCTTACCTGCCATATGTCACGTTAAATAGACATGTGTATAAATTCAGATGAAAGAAAATAAAGGCCAGTGAAGAGAAGCAAGCTTTTGATATCATAGTATCTGTGGGAGATAAGACTCCAAGTGTATTCAGTGAAGAAATTGTGTGGAAGTCTGGTCAGATGGCTTACTGAAAGTTCTCTTAAGTCTGCAGAATAAGAAGGTGGCTACAAAGGTGAGGGGAAGACATGGGTGCCAGAGATTGAAAGCACGTGAAGTGGGCAGTGGACTAGGACTTCAGCTAAATGGAGTGATGAGGTAAAATGAAAGCTTCAAGCAGCTAGAAGAAATTCTACACAATGATGCTAAGGGTAAGGGCCTTCCTCTTCGTGCTAGGATAATCCGGTTTTGTGTGGACCTTGTACTCCTATGATTTTTCTTCATGAAAGGAACATAATCTTATCAGTTTAAAAAGCTATCCAAGCGCAGGCATCTTGGGAGCATCTATATTAGGCAGTGTATAGGAAATATTGTCCTAACCCTGTTTTTCCACTTGGTGATTTTCAAGTGCCTTTAACCATGGCTGTGGTAACAAAACTATTTTGAAACTCTGTGTACAGTCTTCCTCTCATAAATAAAAAAGGAACTACTCACAATATAGTTGTCCCCTTGTTGTTAGACACACTCTGGTATTTTCTATTCTATTCTTTTCTGTTCTAGTCTAGGCGATTCTAGCTCATTTATAAAATGCTAGCCATGACCCACTAAATTGATTCCATGACCCGTTTATGGATCGCATCCTACTGTTTGAAAAACACTGTTTTAACTGTCTAAAAGGTGACAAGGACAAGGGTATAGAAATGAGCCTGTGACCACTTCAATGGACAAGGTGAGCTCTACTTCAAACATTGACAAAGGGTAGAGTCCAAAAGAGAAACAGTTGACATTCAGGAAATTGGCGTGACAGGAAGTGGAGGGAGTGGGACAAGAGTCCTAGAAAGAAGGGGCAAACAGTAAATGTTGCCTCCCTAAGTGAGAAAACCACCCTGCCAATTCAGAGACAAAATTCTTAATTCACTAAACAAGATGTATGACAACTTTAGTAACGTCAATGTTTATGTTTGCTTTTTTTTTTTTTACTACGTTAGGCATGGAAAGAAAAAAACGCCATCTTTTGTGAACAAAAAAGTAAAAACCAGAGAGGAAATGAGATCTGCACAACAGAATTGCATTAGGCCCTTGAATTCATATATATATTCTCTCTCTCTCTCTCTCTCTCTCTCTCTCTCTCTCTCTCTCTCTCTCGTCTCAATTTTCATGAGGCATTTATTCTTTCTTAAGACTTATTGCTTTTAATTATGAGTGGGTGTGGAGTCTGTGTGTGGGTACATACACGCAAGTTCACCCGCTGAGGCCAGAGGCACCTGATTCCCTAGGAGGCAGAGTCACAGGAGGTCATGAGTTACTGGATGTGGGGATGAGAACTGAACTCAAATCCTTTAGACAAACGTGCCCTTAGCCACTGAGCTATCTTTCCAATCATGAGCCGTCTATTCTTTAACTCCCCAAATTCTATTAACACCAACAATAAGTACAGTTCAAGAATTAAACAAATGTGGCTTTTAGAGTATACTTTTAAGGAGAAGGTTTAGATTAGAGAGCGTCTATCGAGATAAGTAGACAAATTACTCATGTATTATTCCCTTCAAAATTAGTAGGAGCAACTACAGGTCAAAGCTAGCATGAAAGGAGGCACAGCCCTTCAAGCCAAAAATACTTAGGATGGTAGTATCAAGAGCAGAGGAACAATTCAATTAGCTAATAATAGAAGATTGCCAGAGATGCAGTCTAAACATTCATTTCACTGGCAAACGTCACAGGTAAGAAAATGGGAACTTTGGGAAACGGGGTGGGGGGAGGGTGAGTCGATATGAAGTCTAACCTGCTGCCCTTTGTCATTATTTCACAGGACAAGGTGAGGAAGTATACCACTTGAAGGGACCTTAGTAGCAATTAGACATGTTCCGCGGTTGGTGATCATGGGAATTGACTTGCTGATCACTCTGGGGTTCGTGATGGAGGAGCACTGGGAACTTGAGGAACCCCAAAGCATTCTTCAAAACCGTGATGACCTGTTGATCACTCAGGGCCACAGAAATGAATATCTGCAAATTTAGAGTGACAGACAGAACCAATTACTAAGTCGAAGTTTATCATCAATTAATAGATTGTTTTTTAAATCCTCTGCAGCTTTTGCTCGTTAAATCTGTTCTCTGGTTAGAAAAGGCATCAGACATCTTTCAGACTCCAGAGAACTGCCCCTATAACATGGTATGAATGTTTACAGTTGTGTCGGTGGTTTCCAACTACTTCCATAACGGAATCGTTTGTCAATGAATTTAAGTTTCCTCCTAAGAGTGGACATCTAAACAGTCACAGATGAACACTCATGGTCTCCTGCAGGCAGTTTGGGGTTTAGGAAACCCTGCTGCACATCAACAGGTGACCAAGCCACAGATCTAGACTATGATATACCTTCCTGTATTTCTCTTGCACAAACCCAGCTTTTTAACTATGGTAACGGCACAAGAACTGGTAATAACCCTTGAGGGTTTTCATGGATTATAGTGGGGAGAAGAAACAGTTGTAGATAAGCAGGTTCTCTTAGTTACTACATCCTGCTGACCCATAGATAACATGTACGTACACAGCCAAAACTATGAAGACCAAGTATAATATACCAGAAAAACCCTCTGTTTATTTCAGTTTTTATTTATAAGATTTTATTTATAAGATTATTTATAAGATTTTATATGGATCATCTTTCTTTGAGTTGCATTTTAAATTATATTTATATATATTTCTAAAATGTTTATTTTTACTAGGATGTATGGATGTCTCTGCGGATGTGTGTGCCATGTGTGTGCCAATGCCCAAGGAGGACCAAAGAAGACATCAAGGTTCCCTTGGAGATGGAGTTACAGGATGCTGTGAGTGGCCCAACTTGGGACAGGGGTAGCTGAGTTCAAGCCCATTTTGAAGATATTCCCAGCAGTCATTTTCACAGAGGTGAGACACATCCCTGATAAGAACGGCAGCTTTGGCTCATTAGCTACCGAAAACTGTTAGGAGATGAACCACCCTAAAAGCAACAGGATGAATTTCTGCTTCCTTTAAAACTGGCATGGGGCTGGTTGGTGAATACCTAATCTCCACAGGCATAAAAAACACTCCAGCACACAAGTTGCCTTCTAGGAGACAACCTGGCATTTAAATCAGTTGCTAAGCTGGTTTCCTAGATGGAAAGTTTCAAAAGTTGTCTACTAAAATCTTAGAGCGGCAACGTGAACATTTTAGCTTACATTTCATATTCCCGTGGAGTAAAGGGATCAGCCTGCTAAATTATCACTTCTGACAAAGTTACTATAATTTTATCCCAGCCACCTAGTGGACTTACGCGTAGGGGAAACCTTCTTGGTTAGATTCATTCAGCACACTCTGCAACACAAAACACCTGATTCAGTCCGAAGACAGCTGTGAATGGAAAAGACTAAGAGGAAGGCTCTGAGGGCTGAAGGATGGGTGTTATTTAGGTGAGCAAACGTCTTTTTACTACGTGAGCAGGCCAGAGGAGCAGTTCTGCCATGACACTTGTTCTAAGGCCAGAAAGTGTTGAAATGACTAAAAGGTTTTTATTAGTGGATCTGTTATCTGTTGAAATTATAAATACATTATTCCATATCCATACATGGATGTGTTGTGCATTGGGGTGTTCCTCTCTCCTTTTGGCAGCTCTATCCAGCCACCCCCTGCTCCAGTCAGTTTTAACTTGACACAACCGAGATAGAACTGGAAAGAGAGAACAGCAGTTCAGGACGTTCCCTCATGAGACTGCGCTGCAGGAAAGTCTAGGAGGCATGGTTTTGACAACTGACTGATGTGGAAGGGCCCAGCTCTAGGCAGGCCTAAGGGTGGTGGGCTTGTATAAGAAAGGGGACCGAAAGAGAGAGCCAGTAAGCCGCATTCCTTCATGGTCCCGGATTCAGCCCCTGACTCCAGATTCCTGCCTTGATTTCTTGCCCTGGCTTCCCTCCGTGATGAACTGTGATACAAAAGTGCAATAAAACCAAAATAAAAAAAAAGCCAAATAAACTCTTTCCTCCCAAGCCCTTTGTTTTCATGGTGTTTAACACAGTGGCAGAAACCAAAGTATAAACCCCTCTTAGCTTTTTACCAGTCCCTCTATTTTCAACTCATTTTTGTTTTGTTTTGTTATTATCTTTTTAATTTCCACAAATGAGATGAAATGTGATGCCATCTTTTATTTTTGGTTTATTTCACTTACTTGATGGCCTCCATTCCATCCATTTTCCTGTGGTATAAAATGTTTAAGAAACACGACATTTAACGATTCACACCGGTAGTCTCTTTCTTGCTTTTCCCCTTTGCCCTGTGAACCTCATGTCTTAAACATCCAATAGAGCGCACCGTCTCTCCTCAGTAGCCCTCACCTTTCACAGGCTGTCTGCGGAAAATTGCTACCGCATCTCAGCCTCTCTCATCACATCCACTCAGTGTCACCCCTGAACCCATCAACCCATTTCCCTCCACTCTGTAATCTAAATTACTTTCTAAAGATGGGGATCTGATTAAGACGTTTCTACTGAAGCTTTTTAAATGGCTTCATCTTATTTTTTAAGATAAAAATAAAATCTTCTAGTATATCTTCTCATCTCCCATCTTTCTCGCATTATGCCCTTCAATAAGATGAAACATTTTTGATTCTTCGGATTCATTGCTATTCCATTTACATCCCAGCTTAAGTGTCACTTCTGAGAAATCTTCACCGATGCACCAAACCAAGGTACATGCTCCTGCATTCTTAAGCCATTTGCAGTGTTATCTTATAGCTTGTTTAATAATTCCATGAACAAAGAAGTCTCTCTCTTGCTTGCCACCAGGACTAGCTTTTAGACCAGGCAAACCACTCACAAGTACAAGACCCTACATTTATTTATTTGTTGTTTGTTTAATGGCATTTATTTCAGTGTTCTGCTGTCACTTTGTTAAAATTTTAAATGAACTTTGAACCCGGAATCACACATTCTTGGTATGAGACAATGGTCTGTATTCTGTCAATTGTATTTTAAATAAATGCTGATTGGCCAGTAGCCAGGCAGGAAGTATAGGTGGGACAACCAGGCAGGAAGTAGAGGCAGGGCGACAAGAACAGGAGAATTCTGGGAAGAGGAAAGCTTGGTCCGCAGTCCTGACCCAGCCACAGAGCAAGCAAGATGTGACTGCCTCACTGAAAATGCTACCGAGCCACATGGCTAGCATAGACAAGAATAATGAGCTAATATAAGTTATAAGAGGTAATAAGAAGCCTGAACTAATGGGCCAGTCAGTTTATAGTTAAAGTAGACCTCTGTGTGATTTCGTTGGGACTGAATGACCGCAGGACTAGGCAGGACAGAAAACTCAGTCAACATATTTGTATCTCATACCAAACTCAATTAATTATGTAGCCAGTTCCCTTATAGTTTTGTGTGCAGTGTTTAACATGCTGCCCTAAACATAATCTAGAGCTGATGAACATTCATAGGTTGAATAGATTAATTTAATCATCATCTTATTTCCCACTTCGCTTTCTTTCTCTGGAGATACAAAATCTGTAGTAGTAGTAATTTATTCCGGCATTAATTATTTTGAACCAGCAGTTTTATTCCAAATCTGGATGATGTAGAGGCCACATCACAAACCTCCAATGAAGCCAGTTTTCTGTAACTTATTCTCTTTTTCCCTATGCTGACCTGCTGCTTTTCCAGGGATGTTTCTTATTTATCGACCCAGGTGGCCTTACGAAGAAAACTTTAAAGGTGGCAGCTGCCTAATTAGTAGCTGATAAAATGAATATTCCCAAATAGAGGATGTTCTTCCATGGGACCGAAAGGGTAGAAGGAGAATGGAGGTAATGGAGATATACACCTGTGAAGAGGATCCTTCCAGGTGGATCAAGGGGAGACTAGAAGATGTTCCTAATCTGTGGATCACTGGCAACCTATTGCTTAAAGCAGATTATTTTAAAATTGTATTTAATTTTTCTTGATTCATAAAGTCCTGAATTTCCATAATTTCCTCCATCTTTTTTAATTCCTCCTGTTTTATCTCATTTTCTTTGAAATCATAACCTCTTCTTTAATTATTTTTGTTACACACATATACACACTCATACACATACATATAATAAATTACTACGTTCCTTTAGTGTTGCTTGGATGCCCTGCCCCCTGGATGGAAGTAAGGTATTTAAGGTGCAGGAAAGAGACAAAGCACCCCATGTGAACAGGGACTTAAAGGGAGGACCTGTTTCAAGTACAGAGTTCAACAGAGCAGAACCCCTGTCCCAGTTCCTATGCCCAACACAAACACTGAGCATGTTGCTACCACTGATGGAGGACTTAGCTGGCGATCCTTTGTTTTATGTCTACTAAACACCTACGAGTGAGTACATAGCATATTTGGCTTTCTGGATCAGGTTTACTTCACTCAGGATGTTTTTTTCCCACTAGGTACATTTGCCTGCAAATTTGCAGATGTTGATTTTATTGCTGTGTAGTACTCCATTGCCCATTTTCTTTATCCGTTCTTTGGTTGAGGGGCATCTAGTTTGTTTCCAGGTTCTGGTTATTAAGAAGAAGACTGCTGTGGACGGGCAGTTTGTGGGACAGTCAGTGGAACCAGAAGCAATCCCTAATGAACAATCTGGCTTTCTGGAGCCCATTTCCTATGAAGAGAAGCCTTGCTCAGCCTAGACATGAGGGAGGGCCTTAGTCCTGCCTCAAGGTAGTGATGTGACAGAATTCATTGACTTCCCAAGGGAGGCTTTACCCTCTTTGAGGAGCAGATGGGGGTAGCGGGAGGGGAAGGGGGGATAGCAGGAGGGGAGGGAGGGGAAACTGGGATTAGTATGTTAAAAAAAGGGAAATGCTATTGAGGTGAATCAATTTATGGTATGAAAGTGTCTGCTTACATTTAATAATTTACCAGCACACTTTTTATCCAAATCAACTATTCATTGATTTTATAGGTAGTTTTTTGAACATTATTTGCGTGTGTATATGTGTTTGTGTAAGAGAGCTAGAGAAAGCATATTTTAGAAGATCCTATCACACCAATGTTCTTATACGGTGATGATTTACTTATAAAATAAAGCTTAAATAATTATTTATAATTAGTCATCTTTACCACCCAAATAAAGTTTTTTATTTAGTAACATAAAAAATCATCTTATTCAATTCAAAAAAATATGCTTAATGCTCTTTGATCATTAAAGGCAAAAGGTACTAATAAAAAGTCTAATATAAAAAATAACTCTTTGACTTATTTTATGGTACATGTAATTGTTCTCTTCTTTTTGAGAATTGACTTTTTGAGAACTGACAAACAGCAAGTCTTTTATAAACATATTTGAGAAAATATTTCTTTACTGAGACATAACATTCTGGTAAAAGAATTAAAGCAGGATCAAATTATGCTTTTGTGAGAAAAAATATAGCTTTGCTAATTCTTCATACTTTCATTGTGAGAATTATCCTAGAATACAAGATCGGTATCTGCTTTGAATCTGGCTGATTGTGTATAGAAAAATGTAAGTAACTGGCATTCATAGATGTCGAGAAAGAGAGTCTTCCGTGATAATATATCCCGTGTTGTGAGATAATTCATTTCACAAGCAAAATGAAGATTTCTACAAGCTAGAGAAAACTTGGTTTTGAGGTATTTTCTTCTTATAATAAGAAGTATGCCATTTTCAGTTTTTCTGGATTTGGGGATAAGGTATGAAGCTTTCTTAGGTACTGTCTGAGCGCCACTAGTATTTTCTATGTTATATATTAATTCAGAACAGTTTCAAAAATTTCACTCTCAATTCTAAGATGTCTTCTACTGTATTTCAGTTACACACACACACACACATCTAAGCTCCCATTTCTTATCTGTAATACTGTAGTATTGGTGACTTTACAATATCTTTGCAAAGGGGCTTTATAAGATTCTCATTGTAAAGCACATTGTCTGGAATGTGGTAAGATTTCATTAAATCTCAGCTATTAATATCACTACTACTACTGAGATTAAACGCACACGTGATAGCATTAGAAGTTAGAGTGTGTGTGGCTTTAAAAGGCTTGGGTTTGGTTCTTTCCTATATCAGACTGTGAAGTTCAACTCTTAGGACCCCAAGTTAGGCACTATGGCATGAGTATGTGTTGTCATAGAGTCCCTGCGGGCTTCCTCAAATCTGGGAGTGTTTTCCACGGAAATGAACTGTCACGCGACTCTGGATTCCTGGAGCGTGTGCTTATTTCAAACTAGACAACAAAAAATAATAGTTGTAGAGAAGAGACAAGCTTCAACTGAGATCAGTATAAACAATTCTAAATATTTAGAGGAAAAATTGTTTCCAAGGCTCAAATACCTGGCATGCTGAGCTGAATAAACAGTGATCATCTCCATCACTAAGATGTTCAGAAGAAGTAACAGTCAGCTCTTCATAAATGTTATATGAAATTTCTAATTAAAACCTCATGATGGTCATAAACATCTAAGAAGGAAACTGCCAGTCAGAGAATAAATAGGAAAAGAGAAAAAAGAAAAAGATGATCAGCATGGAGAAGGAGGGAGGGACTCCAGGGATCAGCCACCCAGTTACCCAGCAGGTCATGGAGGAAGTAGTAAAGAAAGGAATAGAGAAAGGTAAAAGCCCAGAGATAATATAAGTTAAGAAAAGCTGGCTAGAAATAAGTCAGGCTAAGAACTGGGCATTTATGAGTAAGAATAAGCCTCCGTGCATCTATTTGGGGAGCTGGGTGGTGGGACCCTCAAAGAGTAAAGAGTAAAAACGACCAACTACAATATCCATAAGACAACAGATGTTCCAGTGGGAGGAGAAGCATTCCGTCCTGCGCGGAAGCTCTTAAAGCTCAGGGAAGAAATAAGCAAAAAGCTTCAGGAAGTTCTTGCTGCTGACCAGATTCACTAGGTCCCTCTCTTCCCAGGGCATATGAGCAGTAAGGACTCTCAAACCAGTCACAAGCCTGAAAGAAGCAGAGACCAGTTGAGTTCTCCAGAAGAGGCTCAGAACAGTTAAGATGCCTCAAAAGGACATCGGCCGTCTGTTGAGACACTTGCAAGTTGTCTCCAAACTTCATGAACTCATGGTAGGGTGAGCTATTGGCGGTGTGACTGCCTCCCGGTCATTTTTCATCCTATGGTAACTCCTCACCGATACTCCTGCAACGTTAACCCCAGTAAACACATCGGTTCATACTCTATTGGGTTTTGATGGTATTCATACATACGCCTGCTGTGAGTTCCCTATCTAAGGTGAGTAGATGTTTGCTCATGTCTCTTTTATCAGAGTGCCACCCTCTTTCCCCTCCTTACACACTTTCCTTCCTCCGCTCCTCTCTGGACACTTCGCACATCTTTCTGCTGCTTTGGCCAGAGCAGAGCTGCTGCCGCCTTTGCTGCTGCTCTGACCACTCTGCTGATGCTTCTGCAGTCTCTCTGCATTAGCAGCTCTTCCACTAAAGATGAGGGTCATAAGAGGAAGACGGAAAAAGAAATAGAGAGATGTCCTCTAATAAGCCCAATGTTGCCATACCAAGGTAGAACACCAGAGGGCGCCCCATGACTGAGGCAAAAAGTAAGCGGAACAGCCTGATTATGGAACCGAGAGGACTCTTTGACAAGAGCGGTTGCACTACTCATTGGAAAATGTAGAGATGAAGGATTGGGCTCTCTCTCATGCTGGTCCGTCAGGTAACTCTTCCCTTTCTGACAAGGTTGCAGACGGCTGCAGGATCAGCTTGAGTTTATTGGAAGTGGTCCTGGGAAACGTTCTGCTTTTCGAGGCCCAAGCAGGCTGTGTGGCGTGTCCCTGACAAAAGCATGTCTTCTGCTATAAGTGTAGAAGGACTCTGGGCAGAGAATGTCACATCTCCTTTCAATCAAGGAAAAAGAAAAACCACTCACATTCTGCTGAAATGGTCATCAGGTTTGCAACTCAACTAAAGTTGCAATTCCGTACTTGCGTTGTTTTTGTCTTGTTCTTTCTTTTGTTTGCTTGTGGGGTTTTTGTTTTTTGTTGTTTTTTGTTTGTTTGTTTTGTTTTTGGAACAGGGTTTTTCTGTAGCTTTGGAATCTTTCCTGGAACTCTGTAAACCAGGCTGGCCTCAAACTCACGGAGATCCACCTGTCTCTGCCCACAGAGTGCTGCAGTTAAAGGCGTGCACCACCACCACCTGGCATTGTTAAGAGGCTTCAAAGAATGTAAAAAAAAAAAAAAAAAAAAAAAAAAAAGACTCAATTTAGCTTTACAAAATGCAGGTGTAGGGCATGGAGGATGTAGCCAAGCACTTGGCTACTAGGATCAAGGTTCAGTCTCTAGCAATGGGGAGAAAATAATTTAAAATTAAAATTTATTTCAAAATGGTTTTCTCATGATGAAACAAACCGAAACATGCGACATCCATGAAAGCAGAGGAAGATAACTGGGTGCCCCTTAGACCATCTTAAAGTTGTGCCGTCTACGGCATAGGGCACCGTGAGTCCCTCACAACTCCATTAGCCTTTAACTGGCCTTTGTTTCTGTCCTTAAAATGATAGCTTCTAATGGTCTGATAAAGCTGGGTCAAAATTACGCAGGGAGACATCATAACTACTGAAAATGATAAAAGATATATTTGTCGTAGAAATCCTATAACACTGACAGTACTTCTGGGTATATGACTGGTATATTCAACTATGTATACGTATGATTTCATGTTCTGTGTGCCACGCACCATGTAGAGGTTTAGGCACATTCGATAGCCATTTTTGCCAGGTATTTCACTTTAATGTATACTTGAGAAGCACTTGTGAGCATTAAATTTTCACCATGTGTGTTCAAATTATCAGATATACCAAGGTTATAGAAGAAATAGGGAAGTGTCTGTTTATGAATTCAGGTGACCCAATTACTTAGAAATATAAATTTATGAAACATAAATGGAACCAAATATTGTCCAAAGGCAATTAGGGGATTGGTAAAATTTGCTAGATTTTAATAGAATTATAGGGAATGCAATTCAAATAGCATTCTCTTAAAAGAGAAGACAGGTTCTTACATTTGGGACTGTAATGAAATAAAAACTTTTTAAAAAGTAAAAGTCAGTTGACTTCTCTGCATATGTAAATGACCCAAGATGTTACCCTCACAATTCTTACTCTGGGTGTGTGTAAAAGCAACCTAATAGAAAAAGTGCATTTTTTTATGTTTCTAGTAAAATGCATACGCTAATATTGAGTGTTGTACAGGTTATTACTATCAACTTGATAACATATAAAATCTCAGAGGAGACAAACCTCCAGGCACACCTGTGAGAGATTTTTTGAGCTATTGGGCATGCCTGTGAGACATTGTGTCGAGTTCCTAATTGATGGGGAGACCCATTAGAAGAGCAGGCAACGTGGCTTCTTGAACCTGGGCCTCAAACTGCACAGAGAGGAGGAAGCTACTCAAGCAAAAGCCTTCACCTTGCTGTGCTTTCTATGTGCCTTTGGGAGTGGCTCCTGCCTCACTGACTTCCTCAACAGGACAGACTGTACCCTTGAACTAGGAGCCAGAATAGACCCATAAGTTGCCTTGGTCAGGGTATTTTAAAAGGTATTTTATTTTATTATTTATTTATCTGTATGCATGTGCATGTGTGTGTGTGCTTGTGTGTACTGTGCACACATACACATACGTGTGGATAGCTAAGGAGGCCATAATAAGCATGTAGGTAACACCAAAAGAGGGTGTTAGTTCTGCTGGAGCTGGATTTACAAGTCGTTGTGAATGACGTGGCTTCTTAAAATAGAACTGTGGCCCTAGGAAATACTCCCAGGACTCTCTACTGCTGAGCCACCTCTCCAGCCCATGTCAGATATTTTTTCACGATGATAGAAAAGTTACTATAACCTGTGTATGTCCATTTTGTAGTCTCTGTGCTCAGGCGGGGTTGGTTTTCACTTAAGCTTTTCCATGGTGCTGAGCAGCTCAAACGACTGCAGGAAAGAGGAAGCCAGGTGGTTTGCCAGGAAGGTTTCATCTAAGCCACCCTGCCTACCACTTATTCAATGTATAGATTACTGCCATTCCCCCGACTGCCCCTCAAATAACCAGAAATGTACCTAGCACCAAATACAGATGAGTACAGAATGTGGTTCTCAAGTGTTTCCAAATGGTAAGATTTAAGAAAACCCAATAGTCACTCTCAGTGATTTCTCCTGGAAGGGCCACACGGATGGAACCTAAGTTAGTTCTGGAAATGTAGAAAAGAATGGGGTGGACAGGAAGTCCTACTCCATCCATTAACAACCTGTGGACTGGACAGAAGGTATATAGTTTAAAAAGTCAATTTATATCACAGAATGATAGGTCAATCCATAATACAGGGGGAACACACTGTAAAAATCCCTAATTTAATCCAGGGTGCAATAAAGAATCTGAAGCTTAGAGAAGATATAAAAGTTCATGCTGTATGTTTATTTTTCATAAAGGAAGAAAAATTAAAATACGACTCTTCAAATAATCCTGTTTGCTTTGGATGCTGGAGAGAAAAGGGGAAACGGGCCAGAAGTAAAGTCATTCTCAGGCGCCATGCCAGGAAAGTAATGAATGTATTTGTATTGCTGGACTGACAAACTTCATGTTTTAGATGGTAAGAGGAGTGAGTTGTGGCTGCTCACGTAGGACAGACATTAGGAGATTAGGAAGGAAAGGAAGGAGCTGGGGTTTACAACCAGTTTCCTAGTTGTTTAGAAACTTGGAAGCCCCCCTGCCCCTCTTTAAGATTTATTTATTTATTGTGTATACAGTGTTCTGCCTGCATGTATGTCTCCACGCTAGAAGAGGGCACCAGATCTCATTATAGAAGGTTGTGAGCCACCATGTGATTGCTGTAAATTGAACTCAGGACCTCTGGAAGAATAGCCAGTGCCCTTAACCTCTGAGCTATCTCTCCAGTCCCTGGAAGCCCCTTATTAAGTAACAATCCAAACAGCACCATGGATATCCTCAAAACTACTTTCTAATAAGAAGGATGGACAGGGAGGAAACACATTTAGCATCCTAGTCCAACCACAGCAGGTTAAAATTGACAAGACAATGAGATGTCCAAGAGTACCTTTTCAAGGCTAACATTACTCATTCTCATTTGGTCTAAGACATAAATAATTTAGTAATAACTCGAAATTGTGAGTCATATGTACTGGGTATTTTGTGTTTGACCCTCAACTACAACACACATATATTTTTAAAAACTGCTTTTTAATTTTAATTTAAAATTTTTAGAATGTGAACAAGTTGAATTTTTTGTATATATTTTAAAAGTTATATATAATTTTAAAGCTTTTTCCTTAAATGGAACATTTATATGTCAATAGCAAAATCAGTATTTCTTTCTACTTAAGTGTGAAATGGTTTATAACATACATAAATGCTGGCATGCTCTAAAGGGTCCAAACCAATGTTTCAGTGAGACTGTCTATTTTCCATATTATTCTGTATAAGTAATAAGAGGCATCCAATGTATATACCCTGAACTGGCCATCTTCTCTTATCAGATTGGTGATTACCCCAGTTGTCACCAGAGAGTCTTCATCTAGGGACTGATGGAGGCAGATTTAGAGATCCACAGCCAAACACTGAGCCAACCTTGGGGAGTCCTTCTGAGGAGAGGGAGGAGGGATTGTAGGAACCAGAGGGGTCAAGGACATCACTGGAAAACTTACAAAAAGGAGTACCTTGGCTCATGGGAACTCACAGAGTCTGAACCAACAGCCAGGAAGCTTGTATGGAACCAACCCAGACCCTCTGCATATATGAGACAGTTGTGTAGCTTAGTCTGTATGTGGGACTCCTTGCAACGGGAACAGGGGCTGTCCCTAGAGTTTTACCTGGATTTGGGGAACCTATTCCTCGTGCTGGATTGTGTTGCTCAGACTGAGTAGAGGGGAGGTGCTTGGTCTTATCACTGCTTGATATGCCATGGTTTGCTGATGTACAGGGGAGTCCTGCCCCTGCCTGAGTAAATACAGAGAAGGGGTGGATTGGATGGGGGAACAGAACAGACATGGGGGAGAGGAGGGAAGGGAGGCTGCAGTTAGGATGTAAAACTAATTAATTTTTAAAAATATTAATAAAAAAACTGGCATTCAGTGCTTCTCTTCCTGGGTCACTCAGTACTTTACCTGTGAATGACTTACTGAACTATCATTAGCTGATTTATATACAGTTTTACATGCTGAATACTGAATGGCACTGCCTTCAATGTAATTGCACTGGACACAGTTCAGTTGAATTGGGGATGAGTTGAGTTAACTTGGTTTGCAGTGAATTGAGTTTAATTGAGTTAAGTTTCAGTGGATTGATTGACTCAAATAGAATAGAGTGAGAAAGACAGGTACCAGTCCTGGTGAGGAACTGTTTTCTTGCCTCCTTGCTTTGTCCCTAGGATCGGGGACATTGTTTTATTTTTTAAATGATTTATTTCTCTTTTATAACTCTCCATACTTTTTTTTCTCTCTCTCAAACCTATGTACATGGCATACCCTGTGACTCTGCTTTCTTTTTCTCCTTGGTCTGCTTGGAATTCCCGCTTTGCTCTATTCTACACTGCCATGGACCCAAAGCAGTTTCTTTATTAACCAACAATAATAAAACATATTCATAACATACAGAGGGGAAATCCCACATCACACTGCTGAGTCTGAAGCTATGGGAGAGCTACTCATACCATGCGCCGGAGAGTAACACATGTTGATGCTATGCTATGGAACAGCTTAGCAAGCGATGGCAACCAACCCAAGTCCTCTGCCAGGCCCAACCCATACGGCTGCATCAATGAAAGGTCACTGACGTGCACAAGAGTAAATAGTAATTCTCTCTGCTTCACTCCCAAACTGCCTGCCTTCTGTGGTCTATCTCATATAATCCCCAAAAGGATTTTCTCAATCAGTTCAGCACATGGCTCAGACTCAAATCACGAAGGGGGCCAACCAAAATCTTATTTCAAGCAGGATAAGAACCTGATGGCACACTGGTTTTGAATTATCTGTCTAACTGCGAAGTTCAGAGGGCACGAGACCATCTCTGATACTCCAGCACTCTTTCCTAAAGCTATGACACTGTTGGTTTGATTCATGTTTTTGCTTTCTCCTATGCCTCTAGTTTCAAATTGCTGCTAAATCTCCCTCCCACAACCCACATTCTATAATCTATCCCTCAAGTATCTATTTGAAATTACTTAATGCTCCTTCTCTACACTCACTCCTAGACACTCGCATTCCCCTGGCTCCAAGTAACATCTAATGGTCTTGGTGTCTCAGAATCTATCCTCTTCTCTATCTTGATGCTCAGTTATATGGTTTGAAGATACTTCAAATGTCTCCCAAGCGGCTCAAGTTATTCCAGAACAAAATGCTGACTTATGTTGTTCTTGAAGTATGTTTATTCCTATGCCCCCTCCTTTACATGAAATGTCATTCCTAGATGTCTCCTTCCTCAAGCCTCAAACCTTGGAAGTTACCCTTGACCTCGCCTTGAGTCAACCTCCACTTACCTCTCCTAGTTCCCAATTAGAGAGGAGGCTTTCATGGTGAGGTCTCTGAATTCTTATGCTGCAGGGACCAGTTACAAAAGGAGATGCCATGGTCTTGCCATCTAACTCTGGCTCCCCTCGAACTATGCAATAAAAATTTCATTTGTGGCTGTCAAAACTTAACATTGCTAGTAAATTCTCCAAGTAATTCTTATAATAAAGTATAAAAACCACTTAATAAATACCTTCAAATCACACATTAAATGAGTCCCCCATTTACCTCCATAGCTCGTTCTCTCTCTTTCTCTCTCTCTCTCTCTCTCTCGTCTTTTCATGGGACACATGAAATGTTTTCTTAATGGTCTTTTTCAGGTAACCCCTTAAACCAGACTCCTTAAAAGTCTCCCCACAGAGGTCCAGATAGTTTGTGTACGGGCTTTACCCGGTGAAGTGCACTTAACTATCTACTGCTGTCACGACAGCTCAATAGCTGTCACAGAAATACAAAAGCAAATGTAGGTGACTAAGTTTTCATCAAAATATATTTACAGAAAGAAACAGCTGGCTCATTTTCCACATAATTATGAATGACCTTTGAAAGCTGATTTAGTTGATGTGGGATTCCCTTCTGTTTGCTGTGAATATCATTGGTTAATAAAGGAACTGCTGTGGGCCTACAGCAGAGCTATAGGGGAACAGAACTAGGCTGGGAAAACTAAACAGAATGCTGGGAGAAAGGAGGTGGAGTCAGAGAGAAGCCATGCAGCCCTGCTGGAGCCAGACAGAACTTTATCCGGTGAGCCACAGCCACGTGGCATTACACAGACTACTAGAAATGGGTTAAATTAAAATGTAAGAGCTAGCCAATAAGAAGTTAGAGCTAATAGGCCAAGCAGTGTTTTAAATAATATAGTTTATATGTGTTTATTTCAGGGCTGAGCAGCCAGGAACCAACAAGCAGTCTCCCTGTAACATTTAGTGGCTTTCTATTTTTCTAAGAACAGCACCGAAATTCTTTATCATAATTTGTAAAGTCCGCCATTATGCAACCCCAGCTTCCTTCCAGTTACACCTGCCATGAACTTCCCCACCCCGGCTCCTGTAATATCCCAGCCACACTGGTCCATTAGCTTCAGACACATAGACTCCCATTTCCAGGATGAGTTTCTGCCTGGTAGTACCTATTTAGAATGTCCTTTGCCCTGTTTCTGCATAGACATTGAGAGCATGAACAAAGGAATTAGCCTGGATTCTAAAAATAGACCCTCCAGTTACCTTTCTGTACCTCTCTCTCTTCGTCTTACAAATGAGGAGAATAGTATTTCCTATCTCATCAGGTTCTTAGGAGGCTTACATGTAAGATTCTTAAAAACCTATTAAAGATGTAAGAGTATTAAGTAATACATGCTCACACTGAAGAAACATGTGCACAAAGAAAGTATTTGAAACTGGGACCATTCTTCAATTTTTTTTTTTAATTTCACAGTACAAGCAGAGCTCCATGATATCTCAAGTACAGCAAACAGAAAACTGAGATCTTCAAGAAGTATTTAATATGGATATGTGTCTGTCTATTTTATAAAAATAATGAAGTGTCCAATGTGCTTGTGATGCCACCCTCCTCTTACTCCCTCTCTATTGCAAAACACTCCCCCTGGGTGCATTTTCTCTCAGACAGACTTCTAACTAAGCTTTAGCATTGCCGAACAGTGACCAACTGCGAAGTGGCCACGGCAAACTGCACAGTTCTCCAGTTGTTCCCAGGCCTTGTTGTATTTTTTAAATTTATTTACTTATTTATTTATTTATTTTATATGTGTTGTTTTGCTAGCATTTATGTCTGTATGAGGGTGTTGGACACCCCTGGAACTGGAGTTACAGACAGTTGTGAGCTGCCATGTGGATGCTGGGAATTGAACCCAGGTCCTCTGCAAGAGTAGCCAGTTGTTCTTTACCACTGAGCCATCTCCCCCCCCCCCCGCCTTGTTTTGTTTTTTTGTTTGTTTTTTAAAGAGGATCCCTGCGCCTTGCTGCTAAGGAAAACTAGTGCTGTTTCAGAACACCTCCCAGTCACCAGCGAGCTCGTCCTAATCCCTCCAGCGCAGCATGCGGTCAATTTAAAGTAAATGTTAAATTCTCTGACTACCAATTCAATTAACTAGCGAAGTCTGGAATGCTGCAATTAACATTTAACATTAAAGCAGGAAAAACTGTTGACTGGGATCTAAGCTGTGTGTGCCCTGTTAATTATTCAAGACTGTTTAGCAGTGCCTTCAGACTCCCCGCTCTTTGGAAAGACACCTATCTGAGGTCCGACAATGGGTCTAGAGAATGGCCCAGAAACAATGAGTGCCATTAAATTCCTCTGTGGGCCGCTGTGTTACATTATACAAACTGGTTGTGTCTCTCTTGGGTCATTTAATAATTGTCAGGATGGACTGAAAAAAACTACCATTTTGGGTGAGTTTCGGCCCTCACTATTGTATTTAATGGTCAGTATGTGTGTTCTTAGTCAGCATGACACTTTTCTCATCCTTATAGTTTTGTGGGCTACCATGGGGGAAATGGAAGCTTGTAGAAAGAAGCACACTGACCCTTAGGCCAGTTAACTGCCTGGCTAGGGTTTGAATGGCTGTGGAGAAGTCCCAATGTCGCAGGTCCAGAGGCTCTTTACCACTTACTTTGGGGCATCTTTAACCCCTTAATAGCCATTTATTAACTACCTCTTTAGGTGATCTCACACTCTTGTGAACCTTAGGTCATACTTTGGAATGTACATAAATAAATACACGCTTCTCCCAATCAAATGGTTAAGAAGGCAGCCAGACAGCATCTGTGGTTGGTGGCAGAAATGCAGACACTTGGCTGTAACCACCCCCCTCCATCTGATGGACCCAATAATGCATCTGGAAAGTGCCCAGGTTTATGAGTCCCTTTATTCTGTTGCTACAAAAACTGCATGGAACCGTTACCATGTTGACACATGGAAATGGAGGTAGCAGGAATCTCTCTTCCTCAGCTCATATTTGGCTCCAGAATAAACAGTTTCTTATTCCCTTTGAAGAGACAGTTATTATTGAGTTGACGGCAGCACTAGCCTTATGCCTAAATAGCTGGTATGAATTTTCTTTTTCCTTACTTTCTTTTCCCATAGTTTATTATGATATAGGTTGAACTATTTGCCTTTGTTCATGTTCCATGAGCTTTCATTGACCATTAGGTGTGTCTGTGTGTGTGCATACATATACATACACACACACACTACTGCACACACACAGTTTAAGAATTTTAATCTACTTCTTCATGATTAATTGTCCATATTTGACTCCTGTAAATTTTCCAGCTCTAATTTCCAGCGACCTCTGGCCTATGAGAGGTCAGTATTGATGTGAAGCTAGCAGCTTCATTTGGAGAAGTGTCTGATATCTTTGTAAAGCTAAATGAAATGTTCTTGAAACCACACTAGACTTAGCTCTCCTAGCCTAGAAATAGAGATTTTTATGTAAAGTCATAGATATCTTTAGAATAATAGTATTTTCCCGAACAATATAATTAAAATATATGGAATTTGTAGGTGCCTTTTTGCCCAACTCTCTGCGACAAAGGGAGGAAAAGTGGAAGCAGGGGGAGACACAAGACTGAAACAGATTGGACTGTACGTTTTCCAAGCATAGAAGGTTTTCTCCTGAAGTATGATTCTGTAGCAAGCATTTGCCATGAGTCAGGGGTTAACTTTTCTCTGACTTTTAAGATGATGGATTCAAGAAAATACAGAGGTACATGTACAGAGATGCAAAACACTTTTAGATCCTTCTTTTTAGAAAGACCAAATACATTTTTAAGTGCCTTCTTTTCTGATTAGAGGGTGAAATCCATTATAGAAGATGCAGAAAGTTACTCAAAATTAAAACATTATTTCATCCAACATGGAGAATTAATATTGTCCACTACACAGCATTTGCTCTAATAGTTACTTAAATATGCACACACACATGCACACACACATATACATACACTCTTTTTCTATATGTGTATTGTCTATGTATTTTTAATAGCCTTTATAGGATTAATAACGTTTTACTTGTACGGTTTTATGCTACATGTTATAACAATTTAATTCCCAGCTAGGATTCTCATTAACTCTGGGATCTTCAGTAAGTTGCTTAGCCTCTTCAATATTTTATTTGAGTTTTATATTTTCAACCATGAAATTAAAGACCTAGCTGGGCTTTTATTAATATTTAGCTACATCTCCTAGTATCATTTATTAATATGTTCCTTTCTCATTACTTTACAATTCTTCCGTTACCATACAGTTGGTTCTCATATCTATACCAAATTTGTTTTTATTAATCAATTTAGTTAATATATATTTATATTGAATCATTAGTGAATATCTAACATGGAAAGTGCTCTCATTTTATTAGTCTTAGACTATCATTAGATTTTCTCATTCACTGGTTATTCTAGAAGATATCGCCAAGTGTGAGGACTTCTCAGCTTGGATAGTGTAGATCTTCGTAGAATCAGCGGAAATTTCATTCATGGATAATATTTTGTCTTAGTTTCACAATAGACAGTTTCAGGGATGTTCTGTTTAATATATTTCTTCCTTTCAAAAACCAGTTCAGACAGATAAAAATTATAGCCACTTTTAAGTGAGGAAAAGTTCAGAGATAAGTAGAACATTCAAGGTCATAAAGCTAATACAGTGCAGAGGTAGAATTCAAATCTACCCATGCGTATCTATATGCACATATTTACTTCAAGGACATTAGTCTTATAGTGCGTCACACTGTCCATTTCAAATGGGAAAAACCAATAATTTAGTTTCAAATAAAATTGAGTACATTTGATTAGAGTTTATATACATTGTGATGCACATTTTAGAAAAAGGAAACAATGTTGAATGTAAAATTAAAAGAAAATGCAATTGAAGAAAGAAGCGACTGGAGAGAAACATCCATCAGAGGTGCTCTGAATTCAGTGCTGTGGAGAAGTGAGTATGAGGTGCGGCAGACAGAGCAAGCATGCACACAGCACAGCATGCACATAGTGTGCACACAGCATGTTTACCCAGGTGTTTCCACGCCTCGCTTCCTACGTAATAGTCAACAGATCATTCATTGCAGTCGTAAGTTCTAATCAAATGTACTCAATTTTATTTGAAACTAAATTAAACATAGTGAGAACTAAAAATGAATAAAGTGGCTCACATCTGTAAGCCCAGTCCAAGAGAATGAGACAGAAAGAACACCATGTCTCAGCCTGCTTTGGACTGCATGAATTCCAGGACATCATGGACCTATATACAATGGAACCATTAGTGTCTCAAGAAAAAGTGAGGAAAATAAATAAATATTAACATTATAACAGATATTCTTTTGTACCATTCCTACTTCATCTGATTACCTCGTTTTACTCTTGTTTGTCTCACTGTTAAACTTTACTAAACTTAGCTACTTAACTTAGCTCATTGAACAGTATTAGAATCGATCATTTCAGGGAAATGACAGAAGTAGACTGTTCCATAGGGTCGATGACCACTCCAGTCACAGGTAGTATGAGGCGTGAGTTCCCTCCTGTGGAGCAGACCTTAGGATGAATAGACAGAAGTTACTTAACTCTAGGATAAAAGTACCACAATTGCACTACTGGGCATATCTTCCTGGATCATTCTTGAAGACAGACGCTTAAAAGAAAACCCACACTAGCTCAGAACTGAGTAAATAGAGGGTTATTTATTTAGGGGTAGGCTCACAGATTACAGTTCTCTGCACAAACGAGGAACAGGAACCAAATCACGCCGCCGGGGAAGAGAGGCAGGACGCACATTTTACTTCAGCACGTGTAGTATAACAGGCCACACCCAAGTGGGCGGGTAAAGGCTACTGGCTGTAGGAATTCCTACAGCACATTTTTTATCGAGTTAAATATTTATCTTTATACCTGCAGAGAAGTGTCTCTTCCATGCTCATCAAAGGAACTTGTTGTTGCAACAGATGGAAATTATTACAACGTGTCAATATGCGGGGAGTTTATGGTGCTCAGCCTCAAATGATACACTTATAATGTAACCCCAAGGCTGAGGGGGACATGGTGACGTTTGAGAAACAAGATCCTAACACACAGTGGGCATAACTCACTCCGTATTATCAGATGATTACGAAAAAGAATTTTTCCCGATATTTTGCTTTGTCCCACATCTGAAAATATTTGCTTTGCACCTTGTTTCAATTTGCTAGTTGGTTTTGGAAAAAAAAAAAAAAAAAAAGATGCCCCATTATAAACTACGTCATCAGGACCAGAATCAGGACTCCCTAGGAACTGTTCTAGGTTTGAGAATACCTGAATCATCTAGACAATACACAGCCAAGTGCAAGCATGCAAGTCATTCCATTTGCTCCTTACTGTCTAGACGGCAACAGGATCACCACCTTCTCCCTTTCCGCTGGCTATTAAATTGGGTGCAGACCATTCTTTCATGAACGGTGTGACCCTTGGTCTTTTTCTGGATTTTCTGATGAAGTATAGTTACGATTTAAATCCTCTGACGACTGTATTTGTGCAAAGATAAAGCAACATTTATGCTAGGAGTGTAGACTGCATCATAACCTGCAATAGACAATTCTTAAAAAACTTAAATATCAATTGTTAAGAGACCAGTTAAGCAACTTCTCTCTTTGTCAAGCAGTGTAGTTTAAGGGGAAAAAATGGACAATGTTTCTTTAGTTTTACTTGTAGAAGTAAAATTACCTGTAAGAATTTATTGCTTTTATATTTTATTAGCTATAATAAGTCAACATGTTTATAAGCTATTGGGTTTGTTAAGTTATATAATTGATAATAATGAACTTACAGCAATTAGCATAGCCACCATACCTTTGAAGTCTGTTCATTTTTCTAGAAATTTACCAGTTTTCTTCTTTGGTTGGCCCCGTACACTTGCACAATGCACTCCGGTTACTCCGCCACCACCGTCTCCCGTCTCCCTCCCATTCCTGGTCAACCACACTACTCTTTACAAACCCCTTTCTCCTACTTAGGTCTTTTTGCTTTGTCTTGTGAACTGCTGAGGTTAGCGGGCGGGGGGGGGGGGCTGTCTATGTCTCTATGGATTTGGGACATTTCACTGAAGCCTAGTGGTCTCATTTGTGCAGCACAAGGGATAAACAATGACTGTCCCTTCCCCATAATCCAGGAGCAACCAAGAGTTTAGTGTGACTCTGCGGTGATTTACTGATGGCCAATCCCCTGCAGGCCCAGTGAAGGGCATCACAGGTTCTGTGAGATCAGGATTACAACAGGTATGTCCAGTTGAGATGATAGCACCCACAGCCCTCTCCCTCTTTTAAGGGTCTCATACTGTTTCTGCCCTCTCTCATGACATCCTGAGCCTCATGGTGTGTGTGGTCTGAGTACCCTATTTTGTGCTAGGCCCCCAAGCATCATCTACTCTCAAGAGCCAAAGAACAGTCTTCTAAGAAAAAGCAGACAAGGCAAACGAGAAAGCTAGGAAAGGAACACAGCAAACTGGAGGGTGAAATAGATAAGACAGTAAGAGACAGACAGAGAGGAGAGATTTGAAAATCATATTTAACCGAAATAGAGAGTTTTGATTTAAGATAGCATGACTGTGTCAGAGAAAAATAAGCGTGGTCTTCAAATGATGCTCCGTGAAAAGAGGTGAAACACCTTCATCTGTCTCCTGAAGCTAAACTAAACCTGATGGACAGAGGAACCCCAGCAAGGTTATGGTTTTCCTGAGTCTGTTAGCACAGTTCCCTGTAGATGTCATACCCCATCAGTGGGTGGCAGAATTCTTAGTTGCCCCTCAAATTATAACAGAATCATATATGACCCGTGCATTAAATAACTAAATTAAAAAAGAGATCTGTGCCGCACACCTAACCTAATAAACAGAGCTCATGGGAAAGCCACAGTTGCTTCCTCTCACCATTATAAGGCTGGCGGGAAGCTGAGCTTGTAGGTACAGCCAGAATGAAGACAGAGTGTCACCCTTCCCACCCCTTCACAAAGGCAAAGGCCCAAGTCCAAAATTCACAGTGCAGTAGCTCTTGTGCCTCCCTGTGACTCTTTGGGGGTGTGGGAGTACCATCTCTGTTCTCCCATCCAGGTGTTAACCATGGCTGACCCTGCTTAGCTTCCGGGTCAGTCAAGATCTCACACACTCCAAGTGGTATGGCTAAGACTCATTTTCACGATGCCTGGGTCCTCTTGCAACACAGAAGGAACTGAAATCTTTAGTGCTCAAGCTAGGAGCACACTAGAATACCGGGCAATCGTGACGGCTTCTCTGAACACATTTTTGGAAGATGCTAAAAGCCGCAAAACTTACAGCTCATTTCCTCAAAATTTTACTATAATTAAACGATGGAGATTTCTCTGAACTGTTAATTTTCTTACAACACTGCACACTGTGTGACCAGTCCTCTAGAAAGGGTTATGCTCAAGATATTGTGGGCCTTACGGAATATGACATCAATGAAATGCAGGGAAAAAATGCGAAAACTATGCCATATATGTATCTCCTTGCTTTCCTGTCTGCAGCATTATATATAACATAAGCAAAAGAAACCAAATGGACTCCCACAGGGCACGACCCAGTGTGGAGAAACGGGGGCGGGGCGCTGGGAGGGGAAAAGTGGAGGGAGGTATCCGGTTTTTTTCACCTCTTTTTTTTCCCACGGGCCTTTAAGAACCAGTTCTTGATCCCCAGGAGCCGGGACATAAACATTTTAGGTATGGAGAAAGTTATATCGGATGGACTGCGGCAAAACCCTAAGTAAAGAAAAACCTCCCGCTCTCATCAGAGATGCCAAACCCCACTAGCCTTAAGAGACTTCCCCTTTAAGAATTATGCAAATGAAGCAGTCAGAAAATTGAGAGAGACAAGGACAACCATTTGGTTTCTTTAACCGCCCGTGGCCAATCCTTCAAACTGAGACTTTATCAAATTAAAAGAAGTTTTTTTTTTTTAAACACTTTTTTTTTTTTTTTCTAGAGAGCGTCAAATCCTCAGGAGCAGGAGCTATTTAAAGACTCTGGCCCTGCATTGAAACTGCACTTTTGGCAGTGACCGATTTCAGCTGGAATTTCTGGGCAGTGTGCAGCAGCAAATTCTGCTCTTTTTAATATAATGGCAAGAACGCTGGAAGCAGGAGGGATGGCTTCAGGCGGTGCCAAATTCTAAATGAAAAATCTAACTATAGCTGTTCCCTCGACTCTCTGGGAGAGTTCGAAATGATTGCGTGGCACTCCCGGGTTAAAGGTGACCTCGGCGTGGCCGCTTTCGAGCGTAGCTCACGGTCAGCTTGCCCTGCACCTGGCCCCCGGGGAGGATTTGCAGTCCCGTGACAATAGCAGAAGTAAGGAATTTAAAGCAACTTAGCTTTGGCTGAACCAGGAGCAGAGCCGGTATCAAGTGAAGGAGTTTACCCTTTGATCTCTGAGCCCTTGAGCTACTGCGCGCGAAATAATCACTGACTTATAAGCACGCACCTAACTTACCGTGTAAGCCGTGCAGCTAGCCCGTGTGGGTCTTTCTGAATTCTATGATGTCACGCAGGGGTGAGGCACCCGGAGAAGCAAAGGGGACATCAGAATGCATTCCCCTTGATGTGAGTGCCACAAGAGGCCACTGCTTGCTTCTAACGATTTTTCTATTCATGCCGCAGCCTTTGGCCCCCTTACCAACTCCTATCCTCTGCACCTTAAGAATGAGTCTTCTTACAAAGGCGGCGGTTTTACCAGTAGAAAAGTAGGTCTGGGGTAATCTCAACCGATCGAAATAGACAGCGGGTTCACATTCTGAGTTATGAAGTACGAGAGGATGACTAGAAAAATCCATGTGATTCGGGTCTATTGGTCCAGGTTCTCATTGTTGTGGTAAAATAACTAAGAGCCACCTAAGGAAGGAAGGGCTTACTGTGACTCCTGTCCCCATGGCACAGCTCCTCACAGCAGGAAGTCAGGGCTGCAGTAGCTTCATGGGGCCTTTACGAGTATCCAGCAACAAGGGACAAGAAGGATGGGCGCAGATGCTCAGCTCAGTTTCTCCTTTTCTGTCAACATGTAGAGTGGGGTCCTCACAGTTCAGGGGGTTGCTGGTCTTCTTACCCCGACTAACATAATCTAAATATTGTCTCATAGACCTGCCCAGTGGTCTTTCTTCTATATGATTCTAGATGCTGTCAAGTTAACAATTCCAGCAACCACACAGGGTAACTGGCAGTCTTTGTAATAGGTCTGGGGCCCTGTAGATGAGACCGTCACTTAAATAAAGAGTGAGCTGAATGAAGAAACTCAAATTAGACCCTTGCCATCCATCTACCAAACAAGCAGGCACACCCTGCACACACACACAATTCCAGACACACATACACAGGCAAGCACACACATATGCACGAAAGCATGAATGCGTGCACACACACCCGCGCACACCTACACGCACTATCTTTGGGCGAGCATCAGAGTGTAAGGCAAATGAAGAGATGCCTTTCTTTCTTTGCTTCAGGCAGAGTCTTCAGTTTCCCCTTGAAGAGGCAGTTTCAGTGCTTTGTCTAGTGACAGATTTCAGTGACTATCACGAGCAGGTATCAGAGATAATTTTCCACCTTAAGAGGACATGAAGATGGGACAGATTAGTGCTTGTGGGCAGAATCGGCAATGCCTACCTGGAACCACAGTGGGATCCGGGATGGCTGGTACCTCACGGACATGACAGACAGGAGACTGTGTCGGTACCAGTCTCTACAAGGGAGCTGGTCAAAAATGACAGGCGAGGTATCCCATTGGAGCCTCTGACTGCATTCTTCTTGGGTACTAGGAGCCTTCCCAGGTGTGCAAAACACTCCAAGAACAACTAGCAGAGTTAAATGTAATATTTATACTTGTAACATAATCATATTTAGTCTGAGGAGATCTACCCAATTTGCCTAGTCGTCATGGCAATGCAAATTAAAACTCACAATGAGATATTACTATTTATTTAGAAAGCTTAAGACCACAATAAAGTGTGCCCTTGGTTGACTCTGTACAGTCCAGCCAGGACCCAGCTATAGACTCTTGACTTCCTTCACACAATCATGAAAAATAGACCAAAATCTAATCACAGAAAAAATAGAGTGCAAGAATCTATGCTTTTGAAAAAGATTCTCAGAGCAGGAGAAATCCCTGGTATCTGAGCCCCAGGAGGATCCTCCCATTTCAAAAGTTAGACTGAGCTTAGCAGCCATCCCCTGGGGCAGAATCTCCAGTAGCAAACAGGGGCAGTCACCACCATCACAGCCACTGTGCCACACAGTGGTATTGTTTACCCCAGGCTAACCCCCTGGAAAACCCAGGATGTCATCCTTCCCAAGGCTTTCCTACCAAATGTAACATCAAATAAGATTTTCCAAAGGCTGGTCTCCCTACAAAAGAATAAAAGTGTGTTGGGATGAAGAAAATCAACCGAGCATGCATTCCCATCTTACTGTTTTATGTTCTGCTCTAAAGAGATCCATTTTATTATAAACAGAAACCCTGGCGGACCCTGTTCCATCATTCCAGGCCAGGTCCTTCCTTGATTCCTGCCCCAAACTGCACACTGGAGGCCCTCAGTAGATGCATACTGGAGTACGGCTTCCAACTGATTTAAAACTGAACACTCTTTCCACTTCCCTCTGAGTCCACTGTCCTCAGTTTACAGATTATGTAGTGAAGACAAGAGGTTAGCATCCAAACAGGCAGTTTAATAGTGGACAGGGAAGAGAGAGACCACGAACAGCAAACATGAAAGTAGTTAAAATAAAACACAGGAACAGTCCTCAAATGACTTTTTCAAGGAACAGCGTTTTCCCCCAACCAAAAAAAAAAAAAAAAGAAAAAAGAAAAAAGAAAAGTCTCTCTTTTTCTGTTAAAGTAATACATGACCATTGTCATATTTGCCAGGGACTCATGAGGTTTTGCTGGAAGGACTCTGTTCCTATGCATTCATTGTCTTATGAACTCTGAGCTTTGCTAAACCATTGTTACTAACTGGGAAAGACGAGACTGTTTAGACAGATCAGAAAGTGTTACCCCAGTGTTGGCAGCCACAGGGGCCACCTTGAGAAGTTCATTTGACGACATGCTTAAAGACTGGGGCTTGGCTTCCCTCATCTGGTCGTAAGCACATTGGAGGACCATTGGTGTGGGCAGAGCAGCTCCTCTACTGCTTGTTTCTACAAAGCTCCAGGAGTACAAGGTATTTAATATCTCAAATATGCATGTTGACTTTCCAATTTGACATCAAGGCATCCCTGTGAGAGATGGTGGGGGGTCTTTCAACAAGCAATGCTGGGATTGGACAACCTTACATACAGTAGTGAAAAACGAAACAAGAACTTCAACCCATTACCAAATACACTCCAAATGGATTTCATAGCTACATAAAATACTTAAAATTATAAATATTTTAAAAGAGAATGAAAGAGAAAACATATATGACTCAGAATAGATGAAGAGCTTTAAATATGAAACCAACCAAATATTATCTACAAGAAAAAAATGATAAATGGACTTTATGAGCAAATTAGATGTTAATAAACAAAAAATGGAGTCATTCTCAAGCACTGTGAAAAGAAAGCATATCACAGACTAGAAGAAAATATTTGAATTGATTAAAACTCAGCACGGAGGGGAAAAAAATCCCTTTTAAATGTGGGCAGACTATGAGACTAGACAGCTTCATCCGAGAAGATATTCAGGAGCCTGGAGAGCTAGCTTAGGGGCTCAGAGCTCTCAGCTCTGGGTCTAAGTCAGCTCCCAGCAGCCACACTAGGAGGCTTACAACTGCCTGTAACTTCACATCCTGAAATCCAACACCACTTTCCCAACTAGAGGGGCTGAGACACTCACATGTGCAAATACCAAAATATGTACACATACACACAACAAAAATTAAAACATATCTTTAGAGTAAAGAAAGATATTCAGAAAGAAGACATGTATATTGAAAGATATTTATTTACCACCATTAGGGGAATATCCATCATAATTAGGGAAACAGAAAAGGAAACCACAGCAACGAATCCCTGACAGCCTATTCCAAGCGCTTAAGAAATTAGTATCAAATGCTGATCAAGACGTAGAGCAACGGGAGCAGGCCAACATAGTACATAGAAGAACCCACTGCACAGAAGTGCAGATCTACACGGAAAGTAAACACAACTCAGGGTCACGGGAGGCATTAGAACCCTAGACTAAGGGTCAAAGCCATGCCCTCCTTCCCTTTAGCAAACCCCGTTTTTGCTATCTAAATGGCTTGCTTCCTCTGAAACCGAACAAGTGATTGAAGAACACAGTTGATGGTTTTATTTTCTCTTCCTCAAGCACAATAGAATCCTACTTTATAAACGGAGGTACACGGTGGGCTGTTGTAGACAGAGGGTGGCCAGGAAGACTTCAGAATGGGAACAAAAGCCCTTGCCCTACCGGGCCCGCAGTTTGAAGCAGAGGCTAAATCACTCCTTTGTTTTTGTCTTGTTTTCCTTTAATCCACCATAACACTCCTGATCCAAGGTGAGAGATGGAAACAGGGAGCCAGGGCTGCTCTTGGAGAATTTTCTCTCTTTGCAGGGAGAAATCTGAAAAGCGCCATTCATTCCTAGCAGCAGCGTGTCCCAGCCAACTTTAGAGGAAGCGCTTGGCTTCTGCGTTTGGAACATGCGTCAAAAGCTTGTTTTCCATTCGGTTCCACAATGGCCAAGTAACTGCACGTCCCGCACCTTGGAAAGGGCTCCTGAACTCATCCCAGGATGAAATGGAAATCAAAGGGAGAAGGAGGATTTTCAGGGTCGTTTCTATGCAGTTTTTTTTGTTTGTTTGTTTGTTTTTCTGTTTTTTAAGATATTAAGAATGAGAACAAAACCAGTTATGGCAATATGTGGACTTTCCAGCTCTGGCCTGTTTCAAACCCCGCCCCCAGGGTGCCAAGCAGAAGGCCCCTTCCTTGGAGTTGCCTCAGTTCAGGCTCCACCCCAAGGGACATTGCTCCGCCCCATGAAAAAGCCTTGCATCGGTGGCTCTGCCCCCAGAGGGCATCAAAAGACCCCCCCCACTTCGTGCGTTTCCCCTTGACGCCTCCTCAACTTCCTCTGGATGCACCTGGGAACGCTTTGTTCAGAATAAACCTGGATTTATTAATCCGGTTTGATTGGCTTATTACATCAGCGGCAGCAGATTTTTACTAACCAGGGATTTAACTTAATATTTGGTGCCAAACCCGAGTAGAGTTTTCTCGCTATCAGGTGGCCATGGAAAACCACTCTCCGTTCCGCCGTCGGACAGACTTGCTCGGTGAATTACCCAGTTTCAAGCCACGGCCTCCAAAAGTCTCCAGGACCGCCTTCCGTGCCTGTCAAGACACTGCAGCGCCAGGCGGCTGGCCTGTTCTGGGGGAGAGACCCCTGTACGGGAGACGTCCTGCACACGGGTACCCCCAAACCTTCGACTGTTTTGACCCCAGGCTCCTCCGAGGACTCTTTGTCTAGCCGAATGGTGTTAATTTGCACCTTTGCAAAAGATGTTCTATGGGTTTGGTGGACGACGCTGAAAGTTATGTTGCAAGAGGTGTGTGTGTGTGTGTGTGTGTGTGTGTGTGTGTGTGTGTGTGTGTGTGTGTGTATTAGTTAAATGAGTTCAAACGGGAAGTTCAAACAAGATCATGTCTTTCTATTGACCCTATTATTAAATAAACTAACAATTTCTAGTCTACTCTCCGGTGATTGCCTGTATTTCTGCAGGCAAATATGAAAACAGCTCAGATTCAGTTTTCTTCTTAAATTACCAAATTTTCTCTTTGACTGCGGTCATATCAAGGCTAGTGTGCTTCTGAAACCACAAGAGGGCAGCAGCGCTGCATTTTGAATCAAATGTTCTCTAGAGGCTCAGGACTGGCTCTGAATCAGCTGTTCTTAATCTGTGGGCTTTAAACCCACCCTCTTTCATTGGGCTCGCCAAAGACCAAGGAAAACACAAATGTTTACACTATGATTCATAGCAGTAGAAAATCACAATGATGAAGCAGCAATGATAATAATTTTATGGTGGGGGGGTCACCCCATCATGAGGAACTGTGTGTGTTAAAGGGTCACAGCCTTAGGAAGATTGAGATCACAGTCGCAGTGTGACAAGTTCATGTCCTTTTCCAAACGGCTCTTTGAATTCTGATGGGGCGCTTTTACTAAAGATACTTTTTAATTAAATTCCTGCAATGTATGTTCTTAGAAACGAGAGAGACATACATTTTAAAAAGAAACATGTAATAATTTTAGTAAGTAAATTACAACTTCTTAAAAGGGAAAATATTTCAAAACTTCTTTAAATTTCATTTTTCAAGATCACAATGTTAGAATCATCCCAGTGATGTTTTCAGTAACAGGCTCTTAAAGATTACAAGGATACACACCAGTGTAACATTTGTGATGATCGCAGACTTCTGTATTTTTAAAGCTACCCATATTGAAAACACAAAAATTAGTAAACACAGCCGCTTATGAGGAGTAGCTCTGATAACAGACTGTTTGGCGACCTTCTGGGTGTTGAAATTATATTTCTTTTCTGGTTTAGAATAAATGGTTTTATTTTCAGTAGTTTTATTTAGCCACCAGGTGGCGCTCCTAACTAAACAATGAAGTAGAAAAGAGTTCGGAAGCGTTCTGCGTGTTCGGAATACACACGGGGGCTTTTGCAAACCTAGGTTAATTTCCACGAGGTAGATACTTTGGAGAACTAAGTGAAGCTCATCTAACTAACAGAGAACACCGAACTTTTCACGAAGGAGCAGAATTGCCTATCTATCACAGCCAGAAAAGACTACTTCTATTATCTCTAAACTTGCTCCTTTTATTTCTCAAGCCAAACGACAACAGCAACAAAAACCCCGTCATTTTACTGCTTCCACTTTAGAAATGTAAAAAAGAATTGTTCCCCAGAATCAACAGGAGGCAGAGAATTAAGAAAAAAAATCACCTTTATTCTGTGTTATCTACAGATGCCGAAGCAATGGTGTGTGACGAGTTGAGAGGCAAAACTTCAAATCCAGTCATGAAAAATCGCGCCATTTAAACTCAGCGGCACAAACGGCATTCATTATCAGTGATCCTAATGTTACAAATGAATTATAAATGTGTCGACTATTTTATAATCAAATATATTCCACGGTGGTTAGTATTTGTATTGCTGATAAAATTCAACCCATTGTGAAACATGGCAAGAATCGATATGGGTTAATAGTGTATTATAAAACTACGTATGGCAACGGCTTGGGCTTGGAAGCCACCATGACCCCAGTGGTAGTACCGGCCACCCAGATCAGCATGGCCTTGGGAGCAGCACGGCCCCCTGGCACCAACATGGCCCCAGGTGACTTACTAGACCCTGGGCAATGGCAGAGTCCTCAGTGATAATAGTCACAGACACCACCCAGACCCTGACCATCACAGGACACACAGACCCTGGCTTGTTGGGACCATTTGGAGTCCTGGCCTCCAGCTGCTCTTCCCTGCTAGAGATCTTTACTTTCCTTCTGATTTGAGTTACTGAAAGCTGTGTCAAAGTTGTTTACCAGCTCTGCTTCACGAGGGCACGTTGCCTTGGCCTTGAGGATCAGAGGATAAGGTTTTCACCTGTTGGCCCATCTGACTGTTGGATATATAAGCCTCTGTGGTGCTATTGAAGAAAGGGCTTTTTACCAGTGAGTAGAGGTCCGTGTCTCTGTGTTTGTGTGTTTCAACCTCCAGCCCCTTGTCCAAAGCTCGTGAACCGTGTAGTAGCGCATAGAGCGCAGACAGGCGTGGTGCGCTGCACTGGCTGAGTCAGGGTCAGGAACTCAGAGATGGCTCTTGGTCCAGATGATACAATGGCACCAGGTAATAGCACTGGCCACACAAATCGGCCTGGCCCTGGTGGTGACACAGTCCTTGGACACCAACATGGTCACAGTTCATGTCCCAGACCTTTCTAACAGTTGGGCGTCCATCCTCCAAGAGGCGTAACTTGAGAAACTTTCTCCAGCTTTCAAGGGTAAAGGAGCATGCCAAAGGCTGTCTGCTCCAACACATCTTTTCCTGTTTTACTGCGGGGATGAGGGGTGGGGGAAGGGAGGCTACATCCAGTTCCTGTGCTTGGGTAGCCGCTCCCTGATACACTGCCAGAAGAGGGCGCTGCAAGCCGAACCAGGAAAAAAAAAAGCTTTCAAGTCTGCAGCCAGTTTCTCAGAGTAGGACCTCTTGTAGCAGCAGTTGAGTAGTCCACTTTCTGGCCGTTCTTTGTTCAGTTTTCCTAGCTATTGCAGAAGCAACTACGCTGTGCCCTTCCTCAGATTCACACCGGCTGAGTACTGATCCGTCTTCCCCCGCATCTGCTCCTCAGTGCTACTTTCGAGCTTCTGAGTCTTGACTGACTCAGTCACATCTCTCAGAGTGGATAGCTCTTCCCGCCATCACTGACTGCCTAAAGTCAGTAAACTAGCTTACTTACTAAAAGTACCTTGTAAAAAAAAAAAAAAAAAAAAAAAAAAAAAAAGGAAACGTTAAACACGGAGAGCTGTGCATTCTGGGAAAAGGCCCTTAGAGATGGAAGCAGAGCGATCTGGGAGGTACATCTGGAAGACAAGGTGCAACAGAGATTACAGAAGGCCTTCGAAGTTGGGAGGGATGTCTGGGATGGATCCCACCCCCCTCCTGTCCTCAAAAGGAAGCAACAGTAAAAACATCTTCCTCTGGAACATCAACTTCTAGAAATATCACTAGCAATTTATTCTGAGGCATGTGACTTATCTGGTGAGTCGATTTCTATAATATTTACCCCACAAAGAAAGAACAACAGAACATAGAAATTGTTCAATCCAGTCTAGTTCGGAGGATGAGGGGGTTGATTATGGTCACTTACAGGAATCTGGTGGAACTCGGGCAATGCCATCACTGAAAAGCCCACCAGAGCAAGGGTGAGGACCGGCAAAGACTGTGCCACAATGTATGCTGTGCAGCTTGCAGGCAGCTACAGCAACAGTCTTTTTTCCTCCTGCAATTTTTTTAATCGTTGATATAATCTCGGGGAGAGGCCCCCTGAATCTTGTGAGTTCCATGACCCTCTTGAACCTTGTGATCTCTCCCCAAAGAAGCGTTTTAATCTAGAATTAACAACTACACAACATGACATGGTGTGACGTTGCACTCTGCGGGATTTTTTGAGCCCCTCCCCCCCATCCAGCTAACAAATCACAGAAGAGGCTTAGTCTTTGTTATGAAGGCTCAGTGTTAGCGTGGCTTGTTTCTTGCCAGCCTTTTTTTTTTAATCTTAAATTATCCCAACTATCTTTTGCCTCTGGGCTTTTATCTTTCTCTATTTCTGTATGCATTTCTTTCTCTGTGGCTGGCTGTGTCGCTGGGTGGCTGGCCCCTGATGTCCTCTCCTTTTCTTGCTCCTCTGTCTCTCAGATTTCTCCTTCTATTTATACTGTCTAGCTACCAGCCATGCTCCTCCCTCACTCTTTCCCACTCATCTCCTTATTAGGATGATCATGTGTTTTAGACAGGCACAGTAACACAGCTTGACAGAGTTAAACAAATGCATCATAAACAAAAGACATGAGACACTAGATGCCTACCATTTAAGCAGTCTAGTACATGATACGTTATTACAGAAACCTCTAGCATAACAACACATTTGGTTCAGAACTTTATTCCTAGTTGACAATGCTTTAAAGAATTTTAAAAAAATAAATAAATGGTGCACATTTAAGAGCAAATGCTACTATTATAGAGGGCTTGGGTTTGGTTCCCAGAACCCCCAGTAGGAGCTCACACCTGCCTATAATTCTAGATCCAGGGGGACCCGACACCTCTGACGACCATGTGCACGTGTATTCACGGGCACATACCCTCACACAGGCATGCACATACACACAGAGATAAAGTAATAAGTGGCTTGACAACAGAGCCACACAGCCTGCTTTTGTTGCAAGCATTGTGTTCATCCTGTGTACATCACATTGTGCGATGGTTTAGTTGAACAAGAGTGCAACCAGTCAGAGAAAAGCCAGTGTTTTCCTACTGCTACTTCCCCCATCTGGGGATGATAGGAAGGAGACAGCCTTCCAAATACCCATCATGCGAGGCTCACATAGCATCCCTTGAATATTTAATCTAGAATATTGCCTAAAGCCACCCAGAACTAGCTAGACCGTGGACGCTATTCCCCTCTGCTTCTTTAAGATGAAAATTCTGGATCTTGGAAGAGAGATTACTGCTGACCCTGGTGATCTGAGTTCTAACCCCAGGACCTAGATGGTGGAGGCAAGAACCAGTTCTGAAAGCTGCCCTCTGCCCTCTGCCCTCTGCTCTCTGCCCTCTGCCCTCCACATACGCTTCATGTCTAGGACCCAGACACCTCTACATACAAGAAGCACACATACACACAAACACACACATGCAAACATGCACAAATATGTATAAACACACACAAACAAACACATACACAAACACATACATACACACATACACATAAACAAAACACACACATACGCACAAACACACACACACACAAATGACTTTATTGCTTAAATTCTTCCTAAAACTTGTATTTCTCCAAGCCTCCAGCAATGTTAAGAATTAGCAAAAAAGAGATAAGGCTGTGATCCCGCTCAAAACAAAACTTTTACACAAAAATTCAAGATGCCTTCTAGAAAATGCTTCATTCTCCTGGACAAGTTGTGTTATTCCTAAAACTTTATTACATTGTGCTTTTAAAGTACTTCTATATTTTGAGATTATAATTACATCATTTCTTCCTTGACTTTCCACTCTACAAACCCCCTTGCTCTCTTTCTGCTTCATGTATTTAATGGTTGTGTTCCCAATGCAACCTGAAAATTCTTTTAATTCGTTTTACTATTTTTAGTAATCTCCTCCCTTGAATTTTAGTAATACTAATGAAACCCCTCCAAGCTGGGTCACTTTCTTTAACACATTATTAAAAAAACAAAAACAAAAAAACACCGAGTTAGTTAACTTACTGTTGCCTCCACTGAAAGATTATTTATTAAACCCAAGGCTTTCGGGGAAATTTTGCATAAGATTCTGATGTGTGATCCACCCTGTCCCTTCTCACATTCTTACTCATGTACAGCATTACTATTCAAGGTGTGTTTTGAAAATTTGGTATATAATTTGATATTTCTAAAGAAAAAAAGTATGGCATAAAGCATAACTTTAGCCTCTTCTTGCACAGTTAATATGCAACTCTAAAATGATAATTCTAACAATGACAGACACTTGTAAAACGCCATTCTCAGGCAGAATTCATGCAAAGTCTCATGATTAGTCAATTTGAATGGATCTAAAATTAGCGTGAGTTGATTGGGAACCCGGGAAGGCATGATTGCAGGGGAGTAATTCTCAGCCCATTAGGGAGAGGTTTAAACCTTTTCCAGGTGGCAGGAGTTGTCAGCATTCTCCAATCATTACAACTCCTCTGTTTTTTAAGGTCTGCCAGACTCTTCCCAGATTGGAGAGCTACAGAAAATAATTCATGAAATACAAAACATCTTTATCAGAAGCAATACCTTCTCTTGAAAAACTGGACACTAACCATGGTGCATGCACCACCATGGTGACCACAGTTCTTGATTTGAAACTATTTCCTCTCAGGAAACATAACTATGGTGTGAGTTTCCCTATCGTAGGTGAAGTGTTGGTTCCTGCTGAGTCTTTCCTGGAGAGGGGAAAGCACGAGTGTCCTGGGAGGGGGTAAGCTTTGATCTTAAGGCATGAACTAAAACTAAATATAGTGCATTTGTCCACTAGTAGGTTTTCATATGACTTTTCAGTAGCCCGTTAATATTAGTTACTCCTCTTCCTACTCCCTCCTCTACCCTGCCCTCCTATGACTGCCCCATTTAAGCCCCCTTTCTATTTTCCCCTTTTCCTCTTTACAACTGTATTTCCCTTTCCGGAAGATCTATCCTACCAGGCCCTTCCTAGATCCCGAACCTCTGTGGTTATTTGGATCGGAACACGCACATCTAAAGCTTAAAGTTAACATCAGTATATAAAAGAAAGCATGCAATTTGTCTTTTCTGAGTCTGGGTTACCTGGGTTGCTCATTCAGGATAGTTGTTTCTAACTCCATCCATTTAGCTGTATACTTCATAGTTTCAAGTTACTTAACAGCTGAATAGTATTCTATTTTGTGTAGATAAACCACCTTCCCGTTATCTATTCATTAGTTAATGGACATCTAGGCTGTTTCCAATTTCTGGCCAATTATGAATAGGGCAGCAAAAAACATGGATGGTCAAGTATCTCTGTTGTAAGATATGGAGTCCTTTGGGTACATGTCTAAGAGGGGTGTTGCTGGATCCTGTGGTAGGTCAGTTTTTAGGATCTGCCACCATGCTTCCCACAGAAGCTTGGCTAGGAACTCAGCCCCACTCCTCCCATTCCAAACCCCACCCTCTCAGAAGCCCACCAAGGGTTGACTCCTCCCCCAAGCTACTCAAGACTTTACCTACTGAGTATTTAAGGCTTGGCTCCTTAACCCGTGTCATGATTTCTCTTCTGCTTTCTTCTCCGAGAGTACTTTGCTTATTGCACTGGCGGAGAAACCCACTAGCAAGGATTTCAAAAATACTTATCACATATTACCATCTTTAAAAGTAGCACATATAAAGAAAGCATTATAAGCAGGTCATGAAGGCAATTGGTTGGTTTCTGTGTAGGTGGTAAGCGATTCAGGCAAAGCTTAGCTGTCTGTCCAGAAAGAAATTCCCCCAATAAGAGAGCAATTACAATGGGGGGAGAAACCACGGTGGCGCTGTCCTCTGTTTTAACCTCCAATCTAGTAGAAAAAGAGGAAAGAAAAAAAGGTGAGCGGCAAGTGTTTTTGATTGCCTTTGTGTTTGCTGGCGGGGGACAAGACAAAGAGTACAGATTAGATCAGTGTTAAAATTGTCTTCCTGGGATTAAAGAATTTGCCGCCCACGGGAAGAGTCGACAGCAAGGAGAGAGTGAAGTGGAAATGATGGCAGAGGCCCTGCAGCAGACCCTTCATACAGAGACAGGAAGCCTCCGCTGAGCAGGGAGACAGGAGACTTAATCGCAGCCCAGGACAGGAAGCTAGGCTAACCCAGAAATGCTACCCATTCAACCACCTTAGCGTGGGAAAGGTTTTCCACAAACGAAGAGCCCTTCAGCCTGACTTGCGAAGCTGTGGGCATGGACCAGTCTGGGTGCCATAGAAACAGGGAGGAGCATCATAACCACTCACCCTTTCTTGACACAAAGACCACAGAGCCTGGGGAAACAGGAGGCAAATCAGTCCCTGAGGCTCTGGCTCATAGGAGTCATTAAAGACATTGATAATTATTCCATTGAGTTCCCTATGAATATCAGGGACTGGAAAACAAGTAAGGAATTGCGAGCACTACTGAGAGAGCTGGAAATGCAAGAGGAAGTGTTTAATGCCCAATTCACTTGGTTGCCTAGGACCATGTTCCCAAGACAGTTGAAAAAGACTCTAATTATCAGGGTCTCGGGGATCTTTTGTGACTTTTCTGAGCCCCATGAGAGGATGAAGTGGTCACAGGTAAAAGAAACTTCGGCAGGCCTATACATTGAGTAGCTTAGTCTGGAATATGAACCAAGTTGGGATGAGAAAGGACGAGAGAAAGGAAAACCAGTGAAAGGTGCTTATCCAGGCCATTTGAAGACAGCAGTGGTAAGATAAATTGAGACACAATTCCTACTGGGGGAAAAATGACAGAAAGCCAAACGCTGTAGTAGTGAGCTTCTCAAAAGACTTTAGACTAACCTGAGAAACATTTCACAGATGGTATAAAAATTAGATTCTGCAAAGGAAGATTAATTTTGTTCTAGAGTATTCAGTAATCTCCTCAGATGCTGGCTTCGTTGCTTCCTTGCAAGAAAAGATACTGGGTGGTCTGTATTGTTGGTGTTTGAGAAATATAACTATGTTGGAATACATATAGCTAATACTATTTTCCAATCTGGAGCTTGCTGATCACATTAAATGTATTTTACATGCAGACGGAATTTATTTTGGTGGTGTCCGACCTGTCTCTTAGGGTCTTTTGTGCTTTCCGCATCATCAAATGGATTTGTTTGTACCTGTGTTCCCTGTAAGGATGTTTCTACTTTCTCATTGACAAGGTTCTTAGAAGTTCCGTGGATTTCTGAGGCTTGGTGTGGGGACAAGATACAGACGTTCCGTTTAGAGCTGAGCGCTCCACAGTCTCTCAGTCTCTGCAAGCCAACTGGTTGTGGGCCTCTGTATTAATCATCTACTACATTAAACATAACTTTCCCTGGCGAGTCTTGAGAAACACACTAATCTACAGGTATAAAGATAAAAATGTTAGTAATAGGTCCATTTATCATACTAATATTAGGTTTACTCCCAGGACCTATGATGAAGCCACTCATAGGATTTTGTTACCAGTATCAGAAGTGGTGAATGATGGTATGGAATAGTAATTTCTGTTTATTATAGGGCCACTGCACATATGACCTCACAGTGACTGTGACTACATGAACAAGACAAGCAAAAACCAAGTCAGTCAAAATCCAACATAGATGACAGAGGGTATCATGAAGCAATTATTTTATGTAATAATAGTGTTAATTTAAAGAGGATTTTGATGACTGAGCACATTATGGTAATAGATTATGATAGAGGTTAGTGTAATAAAAATTAACATAGGTAAAGGTAGGATAACAAGTTGTCCCTGCCTCTGGTAAAGCAGAGGCTGCAACAGATAAAAAGTAAAACAAGGAAGTGTCATGAAGCAAGAACACAAGAGTTTCTATTGCGGAGTCATACCGGCTATGGCTTAGGTTAATGATTAAGAAGACAATTGAGTCCCAGTACCCCATCTAAATTTAAATTCTTCTAATCTTAACCATGTAAGGGAAATGGAAAACATGTTTTTTTTAACCTTTATTCATTATAATCATTCACTTGTAAAGTAGAATGTAGCCATATTTAATACTGCCTGACAGATTTTGTTGGGATATATAAACTATAGAGGAAAAATTAAGTTAGAAGACAAAAAGAAAAAGGATGGAAAGAAACTGTGAAGCGAGTGTGTAAATGTCTTTTCCCTTGCCCTCTCAGGTAAAAAGACTTTGTCGATTGTCTTAGACAGTCAACATGCACTGTTGGAGACTGGCCCTCATGGCAGTGGTATCTTTTCAATGTCTGTAAAGAATTATATTGAAATTTTGATGGGGATGGGATTTAATCTATAGATTTTGGTAGGATGGACATTTTTGCTTTGTTAATCCTACCCTATAGTGATATTTTGTTTATGATCTAGCAAATAAAGCTTGCCTGAACATCAGAGCACAAAGATAGCCACACTAGTCAGTCATACAGGCCAGTCAGTGATCTGTTGGGTATGGAGTCAGAGAGGAGAGGGAGACTGAAGTAGGATTCCTGCTGCGGGGCTTGGGGGTTGGGTCTCAGGAAGAGTAGGAAAGGTCTGCCCTCCGCCTACTTGTTACCCAGGGAGGAATGACCTTCAGGTTAGCAGGGGATGCTTGCTGGAGTCAGGGGTGGGGGACCAGAAAAAAAGCAACAGATGGGGCAAGTTAGAAGCGAAAGATCTGTGGGATCCATAAGAGATGGGTACAGGGGGCAGGGAAGGCTGCCACAGGTGTTCTGCCATAGAGCTGGGGATGAGACTGGGGGAGGTGGAGCTAGGGAAACAACCGGAGAATAGAAGGGCTGCAGGTAGCCTAACTGGTTTTCTGGTGGGTATGCAAATCCTATGGATTTAAGGTCTTCTCTCTTTTTTAAATCGGAGGATGGAATGAACAAATGTGGGAATTAAACATGAAAATTGGTCAATCGCAGAGTTCCAGATAATCAACAGCAATGATCGTTTGTCCCTCTAGGATAGGAAAGGACCCAGGTGATTTCAAATAGGATAACATATAAAACCGGAAACACTGGGTACTGACTAGAAGAGATGGGAAAAAGTAGTGCCAAGAGTGATTCCAAGCTTCTGTGCTATGTAATTGAGCCAGAGGTGGCATTAGTGACTAAAAGAGACACTATAACATGGAAAGGGGCTAGGACACTAGATGTGGATATAATGAGTTATGTTTTAGGTAGGTGGTGTATAATGTGCCTCTAAGACATTTATAAGCAGGGATTTAATGGAAACCCTCAAGTAGTCTGAACTTTCTTCCATCTCCTTTTGACCATTTGTTTCTGTAGTTCATATCAATCCCACAGTGATCCGTGTTGTATCTTTCTTTGCTTTAATTGGTGAAAAGAACAGGTGTGGTGTATGTTCCTATGCAATCCAAAATACTCAACCTGATACAATAAAACATCAGAACAATGCGGGAATCCCGAGCCACGCAAAGAAGCGAGTTAACATTATTGAAATTGAGAGACGAATCACCATGAATCCAGGGAAAATTGCATTCACTTGTCTTGCAGACAATAATGATCAAGTGGAGATGGTTCAGGAAGAACGCCTGCAAGTGAACTCGGCCACAGAACTCTAATAGCCGGAAGAATGGAAGCATTAAATCATCTCCTACTTACCTACAATAATGCCTAATCATCATCACCATCACCATCAGCATCAAAATGCCCCTGCTTAAGCCTCTTCCCATTGTGTTTCTTCCTTGTCTCAAAGGCTCCAAATGAATCTCCTTCTGAGCCAGAGGAAAGGCCAATGTCTTACCCTGAGCTAAACACCACATCCACCTTCTGTTGGTGACTCCCCTTCTCCATCACTCTTTCTATCATTCGGAACGTCTTGTGAATGCACACAATAGACACCCTCAGCGACCCTCAAATCTGCCCAGCTTCCACTGGTTTGTTTCAGAGCCTTTGTACGGTAGTTTCTCCTTCCTGCAGCCCTCCCTTCCACATGCGACTGCCTCATCCCTTCCCTCACATTTGCTGGACACCTTGCTCGGATCTTCCCAAGGGAGTATTTTCCTGATTAGCTTTATAAATTTATGCTCTTAATTATTCTCCATCTCCATATGCATATTCATCTCCGCATCACCCATCACCACAGCTACTTGCGATTCATTCATTCTTTCTCCTCCCACCACCCATCAGTATCTAAGAGGCACACTCCCTTAGGGCAATGACTTCTCTTGTTCTGGTACAGGGGAAGTCCCAGAATATAATATGCTCCCAATGCATTATTGGGTGAGTGAGTGCCGGGTTCCTGAAACCGCAGACTGAGATGACAGGTAACCTAAGCAGCAATGCATGTAACTTCCGACTCTGTGCTGTTTTGGCTTTTTGAGGGACCCACTCTACCCAGCTCCCCAATAAATCACACACAGAGGCTTATTCTTAGTTATGAATGCCCAGCCTTAGCTTGGCTTGTTTCTTGCCATCTTTTCTTAACTTAAATTTTCCTGACTCTCTTTTGCTGAGGCACCGGCCATGCCCGTCTGCACTCTTTGTGCCGCCATACAGTTCGTGAACAGGGCAAGGGGCTGGAGATTCAAACACACAAATACACAGAGACAGACAGAGACACGGGTCATCCTTGATACAGGAATGCTCCAAGAATGCCCCTTTATTGTGTCCAGGGGCAGCTTATATAGGGAGAGCCACGCCCCAGCCAAACCCACCAGAAACCACTCTCCTGCCATCAGGAACTCCTGAAGGTCTCGTGCTCAGAGCAGCTGTAGGCACTCAGATCAGGGGAAAACAAATTGTTTACAAGAAATTCAGGATGGGGGGGGCGGGGGGGCTCACTGCTCCCAATATTTTGCCTCTGGGCTTTTATCTTTCTCTATTTCTGTATACCTTTCTTTCCTTCTTACTCCGTGACTGGCTGGGTGGTTGGCCCCTGAGGCTCTCCTCTCTGTGTTCTCTTCCTCCCAGATTTCACCTTCTGTGTATACTGTCCACTTGCCAGCCCCACCAATCCTTGCTCCTGCCTTGCTATTGGCCGTTCATCTCTTTATTTGTACCATCAGGTGTTTTAGACAGACACAGTAGCAGCTTCACAGAGTTAAACAAATGCAGCATAAACTAAAGTCACATACTGGAAAATAATATTTCCCAACAGCGCTGTTTTCCTATGAAAGCTTCATATTGTGTATGGTCATTCAGTTGTTATTTCCCTTTAGGTCCTCTAGGCCATAGCTATTTTTATTTACTTTTTTATCAGTGAAAGAAAAGGGTGTGAATCTTTGCTCTGTGCCGTTGTTCCACTTCTTGATTCCATAGCTCGCTGGTTCTCATATGTTATACACTTCTAGATTTAAGGTCTAATACCATAGCTCTAATAGCCTCACTATTATCCACCATTTCCTACCAATAAAAGCTCACCAATTCAGTCGTGTAAAGAGAACGGTCATTTCCCAAAACCTGCTCATAGGGTTGGGTCATTCTCCTACAAAACAGCAGATGTTGGTCATCTGACAACATCCTGACTCTCAATCTACACTCGCCTGAAGTCAGGCAGAGAAAGGCAACAATGGTTTACAGGATTATGTTCCAGCTACCTCAGGTCAAAGGACATAATTAATTCTGCTTCTTGTCCACTGAAACAGCTGCCTGAAGTGCAAGTCACATTTGAAAGCATTTGCCCAGAGCCTCTTTGCTCATATGTTCGTAAATATCTGTGTGTATGCTGGAATACGTGTACACTCAAGTGTGCTGGAGTGTTTGTATGTGGGGGGGGGCAGAGTTTGTCTTCCACAATGGATCGTTATTTTTTTGACGCAGGATCTCTCACTGAACCTGAAGCTTGCTAAATCCCCTAGGCAGGACAGTTCACAAAACCTGGAGATCTTCTTGTCTCCCCTTGTACAGTACTGTGATTACAGGCCATGATGCAGCATCTAGCTTTCCCATTGGTAGTAGGGATTGAACTCAGGTCCTCATGCAAACCCTTTAGTGACTGTGCCATCTCCCCAACCCCTGGAACAGGTGAAATTATTTCTCAGTTATTAAAAGTTCTTTACTCAAGCCCCATATTCCTCAGCTTAAGGGAAAGTCCGTTCAGCTCTGCCCTGATTACCCATCATGGGGAAGGAAGTGTGACCTTTAAATGAAATACCTGCTCAGGTGGTCACTCAAGTTGTTTCTTCTTTACATTTAACTTAAAACTTTCCATGGAGACTTATGTATGTGAACCATACACCAATAATAGCTTAAAATAACATGGAGCAAAATAGTTTATACAATTTCAAGTACTTCATATAAAACTTCATAATAACCCAGAGGAAGTTGTACTATGAATAACTTTAAAAAAAATAGAAAGCACCTAACTGGATTAGAATTTTCTGACACTATAAACAGCAAAGACTGCTGTGGTTTAATGTGTACCCTAAGACCCATGTATTGGAAACAACCCCGAATAAAACAATATTGGGGAGAGGGGATGAGGAGAGTTATTCTGCCATCATACACATGATGCCCTTATGTATGACATCATTGTTGTAGAGGTTGGTTAGTTATCGGAGTGAGTTAGGTTGTCACTATCTCACTCTTGCCCTCTCTAGCTCTTCCCATTCAAACACAAATGATGTTGCATGAACGGCTCTGACCAGAAGCCATAGTCTTGCTGTGAGGCTTCCCAAACTTAAACCATGAGCCAGATATGTCTCTGCTCTTTAGAAAGTATTCAATGTAGGAACAACACAGTAGTTAATAGTGAGTAGCGCCCAAGTGCAGTTTCTAAAACCCAGGTAGGGAGGCTCACAGCCACAGCCAACTCCACCTTCAAGTAAGAGTAAGGAGTAAAGGACAAAACAAGAGATTAAAAACAAGTAGGAAACAGTAAAGTTTGAAGTTCTGTGGCTATGAATGTTCTACGAACCTTCAGTGTCAGCAATTTGTAACATTTTGGAAATACATTCTAGAAGTATTCAGGGCTATACATGTTATTTTCCAATTATATGATTATCAAACTTTAAAAAAAATACCTTTTGTGAGCTCACTAAAATTTAGTGGTTTCTGATTTAGAAAAATGACAGTTTCAGGAAAGAGCTATAAATGCTTAGTGTATACATTGAAAGCTTTCTGATTCATTCAACTGTTCATATTTATATCATTCTGTTACTCAGGTTTATTGCCTGGTCAAGCAGTAGGTGAATGATTTGAAAAGTCGATTCGTTCTCTGCTTTTCAAAACCTTTCTCCTCACAGAAAACAAAATGTTGGAGCAGCTACGGTTTGTGGAAGGCCTTGCTCTGCAGATCTTTGTGTGCTTTGGAACAACACAGAGGAAGCTGCAAGAGCACAGATCAGCTCACAAGTCGAATTGTCTCTCACCTTCTCTTTCATAATTGATGCAGGAAATGGGAATATGTAGTTGTAGCCGATTGCAAATCTATGGCTTACAAAACCTACACAAGGAAGGGAGGGAGGCATTTGCCCCGTGATAAGTTACGCAAATGGACTTACTTGAAGAGGATGTTACCAAAGTCAGATGATAACAAATAACTTTTTAATACAAGTGTATGACAGTGATCATCCTTTCAAATATGTTCTGATCCAAATATTTGCACTGCTACACGGCATGATTATAATACGAAGTTAAACAAATTTCAAGAAGTTTCTATCTAGATGACAAACAGTAATACAAACTCAAGTTTAGCTTTAAGTTTTTATTCTCCCCCCCCCCATCATTTTCTGTGCCTATGGGATATTTTAAACTTTAACTTTATTGCAGATTCCAGAACATACTCAAACATGCTTGCTTATAAGTACTCAGAAAACATTGATTGGACCATGTTAAGCTTTCTCTTTGGCCAGCTCTCATATCTCTTAAAATGCTTCTTTGATGAGAGCCGTGTTCCTTTGAAATACACTTTTTACAAACATCCCCACACTGAGGGTGGGTTTTGTCACTGTGTCAGTGACCATTTTATGAATATTGATTCTCTGTCAGCAGGAGGGGGTGGAAATGTCACTTCATTTAATCAGTGCTCTCCCTAAAGAGATTGGGAATCCCCAAACTTAACCTACTCAACAGTATTTGTTTGAATTCACAAAAGGAAACAGTCTGGTTTTGAGGTGTGTAGAGATGTCTGTGGCTGGTCTCAGACTCTGATGCGGTATTAAACTGGTCACTTCCTGAGATGAGGCCGTGTGACAGCCATTTCCCATAGTTTTCCCAGTAGTAGCCTCAATCATCTCAGTGGATTTTACAGTTACCTTTCTATAACTGATTAAAGTATCATTGAAACATTGACTTTTCGAAAACCACATAGTAATATAAAAGGATGTAAACACTGTGTGTGTAGAGAAAGAGAGAGCGAGGTTGCAAGTTCCTTAGTCTTTTTACAAGTATTATCTAAGGCCTTATATCAAACTGCTTCTAAATCAAACTTAGAGTTTTGACTTTCCAAAAATAGTAGAATTTAAGAAAAATCTAAATACTATCATAGTAATTTGACCTTGGAAAAAGTAATAAAAATCATAGTATTAAAAGTAAAACTGATTTCTCTTTCCTTCTCTAACCTTCATGCCGAAATAAATTTAGAAAAATAAGAAATAAAATGCCAAATGTCTCTATAAGGTTTTTTATTTTTTTAATTTTACTCTTGCTTGTGTGAAAAAAAATCTTTAAAACAAAGCATTGTGGCACATGTCTTTACCCCCATCAATGTTAGCAGACTTTTGTCTACCCAACAATGTTGGTAGAGCATGAGACTCTTAATCTCAGGGTCGTGGGTTCAAGCCCCATGTTAGGTGCCAATATGTTGACAGAGACTTCTCATTCATTTCCAACTGCCCAGACCTGAAATAATCACTCAGAAAATACATTAATTAAAATACCGCTTGACCAATCACTTAAACCTATTTCTAGCTACCTCTTCTATCTTAAATTAGCTCATTTCTATTATTTTATATTTTACAATGAGGCAAAGAAAGGTTCCTGCTGGTGGCTTGTGTCTTTTTCCTCCAGGGGCCACATGGTGTCTCACTAACTCTGTTGTCTTTCTCTCAGTATGGAGTTTAATTTTCCAACCAAGCTCTATTCTGCCCTATCATAGGCTAAAGCAGTTTCTTTATTCATTAACAAATCAAGAAACACATATACAGAAGGACTTCTCATATCACATCAGTTTAGATGCTGAGGCAGAAGGATTGTCTTACAAAGTGAGATATTTTTTCTCTCTCTCAAAAAAAAAAAAAAAAAAAAACAGATATTGTCCAAAGTTGCAAAAGTTCAAAAACTAATTCACTCTTAAAGATTCATGAAGATTTGAAAAGTAAATCAGATTTTAGCAATTTTCTCTATGTACACGTGTTGACACTTTCTAACGTCCTGTTTATTAATTTGTGTCTGATTTGCTTATTATTCTTTATATAGTAAAATTACATTGTTTTTCCTTCTGAACTGAGTTTTAGTTCAGACAAATCTGATATTTCTTTGTCTCCTGATGTTTTACACCTTTAAAAACCTTTTGAAGCTCTTCCTCCAGAGGGCAGTATGAGCATGTCAATGAACATCTGCTGAGCAGAACTTACTAGAAACCAAAACATGACATTAAAGGCTGCTAAACAGCAAGAAAATAATGCCTCCTAAGTCCTTGTTTCTTGTGTTTTCTTTAATTCTTATGGGAAAAAAGCCACACGCAGACTACCTTATAATTAGAATCCTACAGAAGTGAAAGACATTTTGTCATGATAGTGGCTGACAGAAGCTGATAGGTAGATGTGTATGAAGTCCCTCTGAAACCTTTCTGGGCTGTCTCACAGTCACTAAACTAAGGCCCTTCTTAGGCAGTACAAGATGACATCCTAGAACTCAGGCCATTTCATCCTCGCCTTCAGAATGTGCCTTTCTTGTCAGTTCCTACACAGCAAATTTTATTGTTGGGACCATTTGGAGTCTTGGCCTCCAGCTGCTCTTCCCTGCTAGAGATCTTTACTTTCCTTCTGATTTGAGTTACTGAAAGCTGTGTCAAAGTTGTTTACCAGCTCTGCTTCACGAGCCTTGAGGATCAGAGGATCAGGTTTTCACCTGTTGGCCCATCTGACTGTGTTGGGTATATAAGCCAGCCTCTGTGGTGCTATTGAAGAAAGGACTTCTTACCAGTGACTAGAGGTCCGTGTCCCTGTCTCTCTGTATGTGTGTGTTTGTGTGTTTCAACCTCCAGCCCCTTGCCCGAAGCTCGCGAACTGTATGGTAGCCCATAGAGCACAGACAGATGTTGTGCACTGCATTTTATGAGACTATTTTTATCAGCTTAATATGTCCCTGTTCTGCTAAAGTGTTTGACAAGCAGCGAGTGCTTTATAACTAATGGCTAGAAATTGGAATGTGTAAATCAACACATTGCGTGTTTCAGTTTTTGCCAACTCATTCAAACTGGAGTCACCTGGGAAGAACAATCATCAATTGAGGAATTGCTTCCATCAGACTGCCTTGTGGGTAGGTCTGTGGGGCATTTTCTTGACTTAAGTACTGACTGGAGAAGGTCCAGCCCCTGTCATTTGTCCTGGGTTTTAGAGGAAGACAGGTTGAGCAGGGGAATTCCATGGGGAATAAGCTAATAGACAGAACTCATTGAGTTCTTGCCTCCATATTGCTGAGGTGAGCCCCTGCCCTGGCTTCCCTTGAGGATGGACCATAACCTGTAAGCTACAATAAGCCCTTTCCTCCCACCACCCAGTTGCTTTTGCTCAGTGGTTTATTACAGCAAAAGAGAAAGAAGAAAAGTATGCTAGGTAGATAAACACTTATGATCATGGATAAGTATAGGAGATCTCCAACGGCCTTTCTGGAATAAGAAGTTCAAATGTCTGTACAAATATATCACTGAGTTGACAGCCAGTAAAAGTGTTTTCCCAAGGACAGAAAGTGTTCAACCCTATGAAAGGAGAAAGATAAACAGCAACCCAGGTACAACCCTTCCGTCTACAAGAGTAATCTACCTACAAACATCCTGGAACAGCAGTGGCACAAAGTGTGTGATTTGAAATAAGGGCCACTCTAAGATACATGATCCTTGCCGGATGCTGCTTGGGTGGCCAAGAACCCGAGGCTAAATAAGCCAGGGTATAGTTGATTTTATTTGATTTTATTTTCTCTCTCTGGGGCCTGCTGCTCAGCTTCCAAATAAATATACAGAGACTTATTCTTACTTATCAATGCCTGACCTTAGCTTGGCTTGATTCTCACCAGCTTTTCTAATTCAGATTATCTCTCTTTAACTAAATTTTGCCTGTGGAAAATTTTCCTTTTTTCTATCTATCTATTTTCTTTCCTTCTTACTCTGTGACTGACTGGATGGCTGGCCCCTGCCCTCCTACTCTCTTTCTCCTTTTCTCACTCCTCCCTCTTCCCCTCCTATTTTCTTCTCTGTGCCCACCAGCACCACCTATTTCCCTCTCCTGCCCCACTATTGGCTGTTCAGTTCTTTATTAGACCAATCAGGTGCTCTAGTCAGACAAAGTAGCACGGCTTCACAGAGTTAAACAAATGCAGCATAGAAGAATGCAGCACACCTTTGCATCATTAAACACATGTTCCACAGCATAAAGGAATGTAACACGTCTTCAACTAATATTTTGCAGCACCAGGGACCTAAAGTAAAATCAAATACTATGGTTCTGCTGAAGAAACATACCAATACAATGACTCTTAATGACATTCTGTATAATCATAGATCAGTGCCTTGTTCAGCCACCATCAGAGAAGCTTCCTCCTGAAGCAGATGGGAACAAATACAGAGACCCACAATCAGACAATGTACAGAACGTAAGAGAGACCTTGGAACATTGACTCCTCAAACAGGATGTCGCCATCAAATTCTCTTCTCTGAGCTCAGGAAACTCTACAGAAGTAGAGGTAGAAAAGCTGTAGGAGCCGTAGCAGATGGAGGAGGCGAGGAGTCAAGGCTTCTAGACCAGACAGGACTGGCACACAGACACCAAGGTGGCGACAGGTTAGGACCAGGATGAGAGATGGAAGAAGTGTTGTTTATCCTTCTTCCAAGACACTTATATAGCACAGTGGCTCATGGAACAAAGTCAGATCTCAAGTTGTGAGTCTGGAACTAACCACAGGTGTATACAGGTGGACCTTTATTGCTAAATCCATTTTCTGTGGTCAGAACACCAAGAGTCATTAGAGGTCTTATTTGCACAGGCACAGCACAGGGTCTTTGTTGTGACTCAGTCTTCACACGTGTTCCCTTCAGCACATCCACCTCGTTTCTTAGCAGCCTGTCCTCAAGGGGCGCTGAAACGGGAAGGTGTCTGAGAGTGTCAGAATCCTCTTCAAATGATGATGCCTTTGCCATGACAGCATCATGGGTTCTGTCAACTCTCCCCCCTGAAGATGTTTTTCTGCCATCTTTTACTGAAATTAAACAGCCCGAATGGAGCTAAAGGCACACTAATCAAAATGACATCCTGTCACACACTGGTATGAAGAAATTGATTTTCTTCTTTAGAATAAAAATATTAAATCAGACTCTTGCTCTGTTGCAACTTCCCAAAAGTATATCCGGAGATGAATGGGCACAACCCAACACACACAGGTGCAAATATGCTCAGCCAAGTGCACCTTGCAGAAACATTCTCAAGCATGTCATTCCCACCAAGACAGGGAAGGTTCACTGTAATCAAAGCTTGAATTTTAAAAAAGTAAAAAAGTGTAAATCTATGCAATATGTAATTTAGAAAATGTTGGAAACATAATTTATTATTGCGTGAATTTTTGACATATCAATTCATGTCAGTTTGTCTAGGGGCATAAGAAATTGATTCTAGGAAGAAAAAAAATAATTGAATATCTTTTCCAAAACTAATGAAATGAGCAATTCTGCTCCACTGTTAATGTACCAGGCAGTTTTAACATTTAAAAGCTTTGAGCATAGGAAAGAGAATGTTTGTTTTTGAACCTGACTTTGCAAAAAGACTTGCATAGACTGAATTCATGGAACCAAGGACTTTGACCCCAGAGGGAGCCTAATGTGTTTGTCTTCATTCAAACTTACACCTTCATTCCAGTCCAGTAGTTCTCAGCCTTTTTTTTTTTTTTTTGACAGAGACTGCTCATTCATTTCCAACCACCCAGACCCCAAATAATCAAACAAGACTATATTAATTAAATCACTGCTTGGCCAATAGCTTATACATAATTCTAGCCAGATCTTCATCTTACATTAATTCATCTCTATCAATCTGTGCATCACCACAAAGTTGTGGCTTTCCTGAAAGTTCCTGGCATTTCTCTCCCCCTGCAGCTGCATGGTATCTCACTGACTTCACCTTCTTTCTCCCAGCATTCAGTTTAGTTTTCCCGCCTAGCTCTATTCTGCCCTATCACAGGCCAAAGAAGCTTCTTTATTCATTAATCAATAAAAGGAACACATATACAGAAGGAACTCCCACATCACCTTCCTATTTAGTACGACCCTTTAGTACAGTTCCTCGTGTTGTGGTGACCCCCCAACATAAAATTATTTTCATTTCTTCTTTATAACAGTAATTTTGGTAAGGAATAGTGTCTCAGTTCCTAAGACCATTGGATGTGAACGTTTTCTGGTGGTCATGACCCACAAGTTGACAGTCACTGCTCCGGTCTTTGCTCCTGTTTGTTTGTGGAGCTCCACATTAAACCTTTACCTGCCTCAGGACTTCCGTCATCATCATTGCTGTGACTCTCCAAGGTAGTCTTGTAAAACTTCCCCAAGTGTCTGGATCCGTATCACGGTTCAACTCTTAGTTCAAACGCCATTTCCTTAGACATGTTTACCCTAACCACACTTGTAACTGTAGATGTTGTTCTACAGTGAGCCTGTACTTCTGCCAAATACTTAGGCTCACAATGAACAGAGTTTTTGATACAGGAAAGAAATAGGAAAATTCCTGGCTTAATAACTTGTTCAGAATATGAAAGATTTCCAGTGGAGATGAATCTATTTCAGGTTCTGTGTTTTCTTTTTTTCTTTTCTTTCTTTCTTTTTTTTTTTTTTTGGCTCTTTGTTCTGTTTTCTGAGAGAGGAAGGGCGTGAAGTTGAATGTATAGGAAAGTAAAGACAGTTCTGCAAGGAGTTGGAGAACAGATACGAAAACAACTGAAGCATTTTGTATGAAGGTAAGACAATAGACCTGCTTATTATAAGACAAATACAACAAAACAAGCAAATAAGTACTGGGTTCCCTTATGAAAATTAGTACCTGGACAACACAGAACAAAGACATGCTAAAAGAAAAATTCCTTCTAAATTGTATCAATTTTATTAAAAAACTTCTAAAATGATAATGCCTTGTATTATTTGGGGGTCTTGAAGCTTTGCTTTGCAAATATATTTAAAGTCTTCTGTAGAGGCTTTTTTTACTGGAGCCTTTAAGGCATATTACTCACCCACGTACGAATCAATTAGACAAAGATGGCAGACTTTCTAGATGGAGTACTAGAGACAAATTGCTCTACTGGAAACAAATTGCATCTGGATGATCATAGTTCTCTTTTGTCAACTGATGAGTCTAACACGGAAATTAGTATTGGCTCCCCCAAATAACCATGAAGTAGTTATCATCTGTAACATACTAGCCCCATAACCGAAGATATGCAAGCATGATACAACCAGGGTGCTAGTCTCTTGTAGACGAAAGGACTAGATGGTAAAAGAGAAGAGGGTGCTTTGTGGAAACCATCTAATCGTTCAATGTCTAGGGCTGATGAGGAAGTGACATCCATTAGAGTTCTCAGAAAACGTAACTACAGGAGTGATAATACTGAATTAGAGCTGGTGAAGGAAGATGAGATGGGAATGAAATAAAATAAAGGAAAGAGGAAGGTTCTTTCCTATATGTCTTAGAGTTTGATTTTTTACACATGTAAGCATTCATAAAATAACATCTTACCCCTCTTGAAAAGTAAATTGAGGTAAATCTTGTTTTTGTCATGACTTATTTAATATTTACATTAATGCAAACATACAAATTGTACATTATATTTACACCAAGACACAACATTCACCTCTTTATCTCTTGGACACAATGATTGCCAAATTTAGGCAAAGAAATTCCTCTAAACTTTCATCTTTTCTCTTGTGCCCTCTCAGGCTCTGATCAGAGCTGTGCTTTCTTCAGGAGTGTATAATTTCCTGCTAACCAGGGCCTATTATTTTAATACCCCTACTTGAGTCAAACTCATATTCTTGTGCATGAAAATTAGTCTAGCTAGAAAAGAGGGAATATTTTTATGTAACAAAACCATGTTCTCAATTAATATTAGAAAAAGGTCACAGATGTTATCAATTATGAATTTTTAAATGTAATAGTACAGATAAATACTTAGGCAATTTTTTAAGTTCAAGGTTAAAGGGATTATTTTTTAAAATTCCACTAAGAAACAAAGTTTATATTTAGAGTCACAGAACAAGAGGAAGTCCTTGGCATTCATATCCAACAGTTTCCATATTTTCCTCTTAATAATTCAACCAGGAAATGCATTCTAAATTTCTGTTCTTATAATGCAAAGTACCTAGAGGTGTTTAATTGGATTTATTTTGGTTCTAGTAGCACATCAAGTAAAAATTGTGTCCTTACTGATCTTATCTAGTGTTTTAGTTAGGTTTATGTTTTTCTGTGATAAAGCGCCACAGTCAAAAATAACTTGGGGAGTAAAGGGTTTATTTGACCTTTTAATTGCATATCAATATCACTACCCATCATTGAAGGAAGCCAGGGCAGGAACTAAGGTCAGGAACCTAGAGGCACGGACAGTAGCAGAAGAAGTGGATGAACACTGCTTAATGGCATGCTCCTCCTGGCCTGCCCAGTCTGCTTTCTTACATCGTGTAGGACCTAGGGATAGCACCACCCACAACGGACAGGACCCTCTCCCATCCATCAGTAGTCACAACAAATGCATCACAGGCTCATCTCCAGGACGATCTTACGAAACGTTTCTTTCCATTGAAGTTCTCTACTCTCAGTTGAATCTAGCTTGTGTCAAGTTGACTGAAAGCTAGCCAGCACATGGAACTCCTCTAAGGAGTTCTGAATAGACAAGCTATAATTATTATAGACATGAAGCTAGGCTGACTTGACAACAAAAAAGTGCAGGTTAAAAATGGAAGTGCTTTAAGCTAGCTTCAGTTATAAGAAAATGTTGCTTCTTAGCTATATAAAAACAAGATAGAGAATGAGTTTGCATTTCTATACATCCCTTAATTACTTCTGTATGTTATTTAAAATTTACATAATTTAATAAATGGAATTCACAAATGTTAGCAATAAACAAATACAACAGACTTCCCATGAGATTAAATAAAAATAGTTTTCTGATTTACTCAATCCTAAATACACTACAATTATTACATATATATATATTAATTAATAGTATATATTTAGTTTATTATTGAAGGAAATATTTATTAAAACTACAATACAGTGTTATTGCTATTATATTCCTTTAACATTCATATTGGTTGATCCAACTCTTTAAGGGCACATGTTGATTTCAGACATAATAATTGCTAAACAAAGCTTCATTCCTACGAGAAGCATTTTCCTAGGATTCCCTTAATCTTTGAAGTGGTATTTTCACAGTGGAGTTCATGCTTTAGTCAAGGAAGAAAAATCTCTGTTCAGCACGACACTCTTTCCAACTTCTCTACCCAAGGCCTTCAAGGCATTAGAGGCATTTTCCCCGCGCTGGGTTACATATTTCATGATATCATCGTCCATAATTCATATATAAACCCACTTGAAATGCCGAGTGTTTCTGCTCATAGTCATCCAAGAAACTCCTCAGAAGTATTGTCTCCCTTCCAGGCTGTTTCGGAGAAGAGGCTTTTGTTTGCTCAAATACTCATTTACTGGGTTTCCTTTTCTAATTGCCTCCAATTTTCTCTAATCTATGAGCTTGAGGGATGCTCTTTAAAGTACTTTGTGCCGTTTCCTCTCTGCTTTAGCGGCTAACTGTCCCTTTATCTGCGCTGTTGATACACTATTGCTGCAGGTGCGTACCACTTATCAACAAATCGGTCTTTCAGCTCCCAGACTTGTAGTGTTCCCCAGAGAAGGGCTGGACAACACGGCTGGCTCCACTCTGAGCAGCTCAACTCATATTCTCCCACTGTTAGCCATGCGTGATTAGTGAGCACGGGAAATGATGCTAGAGCCACCGAGGAGCAGCATTTAGTTACATGTAGTTTTAAGTAATTAAATAGCACCATGTTGTTAAGAGCTAAAATACTGGACAGCAAAGCGCCATGTCACTGAGTTCAAATTGCTTACACATCAAGTGTTTAATAGACATTGACTGATGGATACATAATACATTGTTAGAATTGAGTGCTTCTTTTTTACTTTATTTTTTTTAGTTCTTCATTGAGCTATACATTTTTCCCACTCCCCTTCCTTTCTCATTATTTCAATTTTAAATTACAGTTATTGCCATGTGGAATTTCAACTTAAGTTTTAGGGAATTTTTTTTTATTAAGAAAGAGGAAGGAAGGAAGGAAGGAAGGAAGGAAGGAGAAAGGAAAAGATGGAAGAAAGGAAGGAAAGAAGAAAGGAGGGAAGGGAGGGAGGAACAAACAAAGAAACAAAGAAGGAAATAAACAGGGGAAGGAAGGGAGAGGGGGAGACAAAGAAGTGAGGTAGAAAGTGGGAGGTTGACAAAGGAAGTGAAGAAGAAAGGGAGGAAAAGACAATGAGAAAAGAATTGAGAGAAAAGATGAAGGGAAAGAGAAGAGAAGAATGGATGGAAATGGACTGAGATGCTTTTGAGGGAGAGCTGAACGTGATGCCGTTAAAAACCATTTCAAATTCATAATCATTCTCTCTACTTACAGCTGGACATTATAATCACGTTCCTTAGCCAGCTCCACATTTTAAGTGGTCTCACACTGATTGGGGCGAAGCTATCCTTCAATACAAGAACAAACCATTTATTTCCAGATTGTTGAATCAAATGTAATCAGGCAGTTCCTGGGTACACTTGTGAGACTACTGTTAACATTGTGGGTGACTGGGAGTTGGGCAGAGTGAGAGAGAGCTATTACCTGGTATGGCCAAATTAGAACTAGACCCTGACTTTCAGTGAGGTTTCCCTCCCACAGAACTATTCTGCGTGAGGTGCGACGTAGATTAAGAAGAGTCTGCTGTGCCCTCTCCTAGCCCCTGACACTCTGGTGAATTGTGGTCCCTGTGGAGGTACGCAATGTCCCTAGGGAAGCCAATGTTTCTCCTATTCTCTTGGGACATCAGGTGATTGATGAGCATTAGTAGATGTTTGGGGTTAGACGGAGAAATGCAATATCAGAAATGCAATATTTGTACTCGGTTGTGTAATCTTCTATTCCTCCAGAGTTCACAGCCATCAATTAAAAATTACAACACACACACAGTTTGGCTAATCCTAAGCATAGCAGTCTGACGTGTGAGTTTAGTGGTACTTTTGCAGGACACAGCTTTTCATTTAATTTGATTTGTACAAAGAAGCAGCCTCAGACAGATCTCCTGGGAGTTGAAAGGGAAGAGACTTTAGCACAGACAATCACAAATACAGTTTCTAGAACTTACGGATGAGTGAGCTAATTGATTCCCATTGTATCTGAGTGAAATAGGCCCGAAGAGGACAGAGTAGCAAGATCTCACCTTAACTTCAGAGACACCAGGAGAGCAGGACCTCTGGCCTCACCAGATGTGGGGACAGAACCTCTGGAGAACACACTCTTTACTTTCAGCGATGCTGTCCCTCAGGTAGCAAGTAGTTTAGCCCCTTTTTTTTTTTTTGTCCCCCCTCTGGCTTATGGATTTCATACATTAAAGACCCAGCCTCCTAAGAGATTTTCTACCACATATCTTTGGCTGTTGTTCAACACTGATATCTCCAAGAGGACTCTACAGTTCAGCTTTCGTAAGCAACTCAGGCCTGAGCAGTCATCTGCCTCCAGACACAATGGCTGCATTTAGGCAGATGTTATCAGATCTGCACAGTCCGGTGGATCAGACTTGAGTCACAACATGCTGAGCTGATGCCCGATTCATCAAACTTATCAGCATGAAGACTGTGTCTCAGGTTAGTGTCCTAGACTCATGGCAGGTGCCCAGTAGGTACCAAATGGAATGCTGCTCGGCTCTATGCTTGAGTTGCCCATTCTTCATGCTGGCTCATAGTCCAGCAATCATAACAGCTTATTATACATTTTCATATTTAGTTAAAAAATGACAGGCCTCATAATGAGTCCAATTTGTATCCAAGCTAAGCTGGGTCCCACTCTGTTCCCCAAGGAATCTTCAGAGACCTCGCTTGTGTAGCTGGCTTCCTGATCTTATCATTTTAACTGCATCCCCCAGGAGTCCCACTTGACATCAATTCGATTTGAATGTAGAAGATTCCCTCAGGCAAATCACTTTAATGAATTTTACAGTCTTTTCTGGTTCAGCCAATAGAACTACTCTTTTTTTTTTCCTTTTAGCAAAACTTCAAAAAGTTTTCCAGAAAATGCCTTTATCCTGTTTACATTTCCTTGATGATTTTTATGAATTATGTATTGATTCTGGGAAGTTTCTATTGGCTATTTTCCATAGGAATATTTCTTCCTGAATATTCAGTTTGTTATGGCTTATATTCATTCTTACCTTACTGAGGCGATTGTGAGTGGTAAAGTCATTGGCATGGAAGGAGACCACTCAGTAAGCATCACAATCACCCCAGGAAATCCACTTTTTCCTTAAAGTCCAGACACTTGCCTAGCCCAGGGAAGAGAAGTCGGGGGCTCCACTTAAAGAATTAGACCCTTACTTTGCATTTAGACCAAATCAGAAGTACAGTTTCTACACCAACCCATGTATGTGTTATTTTGAAATAAAAGGGCTCTTTCTTGTTGGTATTATTTGCCAAAGCCACAGAAAATCAAACATATTTTTAGTTGATAAAACTTACTATGTTTTAATGTCTGTCTAGAGATATTTGAAAACTCCAAAAACAATAAAGAATTGTCCATGAATTAAAAAGTAAATAAACTTTATAAATAAGTTTTTAAAAGATGGTCTCAGTTGTGCACTAAATAAACTAGTTACCCCTTCCCCTTGAGATAGATCTATAGTCCTCCTTTTTGTGACTTCAGAATGCCGAGATAATAAATTTAGAGAATTCTAAAACACAATATGCTCAGATTGCCTCCTAGAAAGCGTAGCATAATATGTGTTATTTATACTGAATTATAAGAAAAAATGTTATTTGGCTTTTACTGCTGTTTAAGAATGGGATAAAGATAATAATTGCACTAACTATATAAAACTTGTATACAATAATGATAGTACTGACTATATAAGATTTGGATACAATAACGATTGTACTGACTACATAAAATTTGGGTTATCTTTCTTCATGGGTTAGCAAGCAGACGTGAACCTTAATGGCAGACAGACCATGATACTATTCTAAATTAAAACCATTTACCAGACTCTTTGTGGGGTAAAGGGTGCTGTTCTCTTCTGAGGTATCTTACCGGAGGGTGGTTATGGGCTTTGGGATGATATGAATCTTCAATGGACACAGACAAGGTTCTTGGCCTTTGGGCCCTAAGTTCGGGTTACAAGTCTTGGTCACTGTGGTAACCAGCATGGTCCTAATTATTCTCAAATAATTCTAAAATGGAGAGAAATGTTGCTGCTTCATCATGGGTGTTCATCATCCACCTACGTGAGAATTGCTGGTCTATAAACTCATCCGCAGTCTGTACAAATTTAATTCTAGTATGGACATAGAAAATATTTACTGGTAACCTTGGGTGATGTGATAATTTATTTGTGCAAGATGTGGTAGGACTCGGGGCCTCAAGATGTAGTTTATTTGCTTTCCACCATGCTAACTTCCATAGTGTGCAATGCTGAGACGTTTTGTCATCATTCAGAATCTCCTATCTATAGTTTTATTTTAATAAAACATCATTAAATTTAGTGTCAAATGTAATGTGTCAGGAGATACAAAAGATGATGTTGATAGTCGTGTGAACTCATTTAGTTCAAAGAATGACAATGTTATTATGAATGCATTATTTGTCAATCATTTGGTTTTTTCCTAAGTAAAGGTAACTGATTTTTTGGATTTATCATCAAAAGACTTTGTGAGAGTTCATTACTTCTTGTTTTTCTTTATTTTCCCTCCCCATAACTTTCCCTTCATTATCTTTTATTTTTTGCACTTTTATTCTAACCATTAATATTTATTTTCTTCATTGTTCCTTTTCTTCCTTTCTTCTTTTACTAAAAAAACACGTCCCACGCATAAATACAAAATCAAATAAAAAGGGATGGTCAATGTGAAATATTTACTACTTGGGACAGTTTTAGCTTCTTTAGATTGTAACCTTGAGGTAAGAAATGTACTCTTTGCTTCCATTCACAAGTCACTGGTCTTGGTTTGTATTAGCCAAGTGAATAATGTTATCTGTGCCATGCTGTCTTTACTGGGTTCGGGGCTTAATTCTACAATTCTGCTCCTCACACTGAATAGACAGATTTTGAACGTACTATGCTAACTCTAACAAAAGCGAGTCAGACAGATTTACACTTAGCTTGTCAACATAGACTGTGTTTAAATCCAATGCATGACGTTGTGTCAACCACAACTTAACATGTACACTAAAGAGACAAAAATACACAACTCTATGCCTTGTTTTGTCAGCATTGTAATTACTGGGCAATTGCCAGAGGAATAAATGTTCAAGAACATTCATTAATTTCCTTCCACTATCACTTTGTAATACTCACCAGAAAGCATCTAATCTACTAGTCTAGATGTTTCAAGAATTAGAGCCTATGGCTAAATTTGGATGATAAAAAAAAGGCTGCCATAATTATTTTTACAACTAGAAACCATTGACACCCACCAGCATCCATCACAAGCAATTTGGTTCTAACAGCTAACAAATGTCACTAACTACTAACTAAAATTAGTTGAGGCCCTTTGATTCTTTGTGTTCACATCCTAGCATTGCTAAAGAGACAAATGTGAGCTTTAATTTTATCTTACGTCAGTCTTAAGAGATGCATTAGCTTTGGAGCGAACTGCCTTATCTCTTAAATATCTTGTATCAGCTCTTCACTCTATAGTCAGCATATGGACAATAGCTCCTCACACAGCAGCGCTTACTTCCTTGTTTGCTTTCTCTCCAGCTTGAAATGAGCTGTAGAAATTTGCAAAATGCCTCATTCTTCCGTGAATGCTATAGTTATATAAATCTCTGTCTAATTCCCTTCCAGTCATACAAACTTGATTAATGAAGTTTGTGTGTGTGTTACTCTGAAACTTGCCTTGGGGCAGAGCTTGAGAAATAGCTTCCTCTCACTGCTGAGCATGTTTTAAAGAAAGCATACTTCTTTGTTAACTTTTAGATCCCAGACAAACTGTAAAGCAACCAAAGGCTTAGATGAGTACAAATGATGCTTTTACTCAACATCTACACAGTAATTCGTTAGAACGGATACCATAAAAAGGAAACTGTAGCATTTCCACGAAGTATGTTCAAGCACATTGATGAGCTATGTTTCGGTTCTCTTGAATGCATTTGACACCTCAAAGCCATTGATTGATTGTGGAAGGAGAACACGTGGCCCATCACTTTCTATAACCTACCGGCAGAAGAAGATGCACCTGTTAAATTAATATTGGTAAACTGGCTTCTTTCCCTTGTGTGTATAACTCATAGATGCCATGTCCTCAACTTACATGGTTACTAAAAATATTAAATGAGGTAATCGCTGATCTCTTGGCATGGCCCCTGATATATTAGTGCTCAAAACTGTATGAAAAGATGGATGAGGCTACAGATCCATAGTAGAGTGTTTGCCTAGCACCGGGTCAGCTCTAACTTTTATTCCCCAGCCCACACGTGCACGCGCGTGTACACACACACACACACACACATGTTAGAAGACACACACACACATAAGAAGAGATAAGAGAAAGAAAGATAGTAGTCACACAGGCCCTCATGTGTTGCTTGAAGGGCAGGTTGTTGTGGGTCAGGAGTGGAGCCTTATCTTTCTAGGCACTGCCGTTGCTAGAGTCAGTCATAAGCAGCTCCAGTGTGAGCCTTTTCCTCCTCAGTGTGAAGAAGTTACAGGAATCTCATGCAAACCTACCCACATGCAAACAGTTATGACCAAAAAGAGCCATATGGTACTATCATTAGGACAGCCATTTGGTCCTGTGTTCCAAAGTCATTACTATAACAGGAATAGGAGCTGTCCCAAGTATTTAGTAGTTCTCTTGTTAGGATAGACTGTTGATTTTGGATAGCCACTTTACTCCATATTTCAGTGTAGGCTCATTCCTGTTTAAGTATTTTTTTTTTATTTTCACTAATTATTTGAAAGAGGTTTAATATGAATGTTTATATTTGGCACCACGTTTTGAGTTGTTAGGAGAGGGTTGCAAAGTGATAGAACTGAGGAATTGTGGGTAAAATAAATTTTACCTTAATTAGGTAAGACATTGAGACGAATAAACCAGTTAGAAAACACTAAGGGTAATAAGAGCATCACAAAGGAAAACCAGTAAGGTAAGTTAGGCTATCCTATAAAATGGGGACAGAGTAGTTCTATTTCCTGTGGCTTTATGCATTTTTATAGTTATGTTAAATAGAGTTGCTTATTGTGCTCTGGGAATTCCATTAAGGCAATGATGTTAAATTGTGAAAACAAGCAGCCACAGTAGTAGTAAAACCTCACAAAAACCCTTAGGGCTAAAGTAGCCCAGTGGCTCATCTCGTCTCTCTGTTGGTATTCACATGAGGAACAGCTATGGACTTGTAGGTACCGGCTTTTCAAACGTCTCGTCAATCCAGACACAGTGACACGTTTGATTGTGAAAATGTTCGTGCCAAGGACATAAACAGTTACAATATGAACCCAAAACTGAGAAATCATTTCATCAATATCGTTGACATAATGGCATAAAAATGCCGTAAATGACATACAAGCTTGTGATGACATGGAATTAGTTTTGTGTAAATAAGTCAGTTCTTGAAAGTAGTGAAAATTTTGATAGACGTTAAAATTATACTTATCAACGTGAAATTCGAATTGAAGTAATTCAGACCAAAGTAGTATAGGACATTGAATTTGATAGATAGGTAATGGAACATGGAGTCATTAACAATGATAAATTATCAATAAAAGTCATTGAATGTAAGCAGAACAAAAATACAGAAAAAATTAAAGACTGTTTTTCAAATTTGAAAGAATAAGAACCAAACATTGAAAAGATAATGAAACCAGGAGGTACAGAGATGGCTCAAGGTATAGGAGAACCATTGCTCCTACAGAGGACAGAACTTCGTTCCCAGCACCCACATGGTGGCCCATAACCTGTAACTCCTTTTCCAGGGGATCTGATATCTGCTCTTCACAGGTTCTGTGTGCATTTGGTACACAGATATATACATGCCAGCAAACTACTCACACACACAAAATAAGCACTTAAAAAAAAATCTGTTTCCAGTGGGTGGTGGCACATACCTTTAATCCCAACACTCAGGAGGCAGAGGCAGGCACATCTCTGAGTTCAAGGCCAGCCTTAGTTACACCCACCCCTTACTCCCTTTCCAAACACCTCTACCAACAATTCCCCCTACAACTTCATGTCCTTTTCCTTCATCTTAATTTTCATTTAGATTTATTTATTTTATGTTTGTGAGTGTTTTGACTGTATGTATGTGTGTATGTATGCATGCATGTATACCATACACATACAGTGCCTCCAGGGGCCAGGAGAGGGCATCAGATTCCCTAGGGATGGAATTATGACTAGTTGTGAGGTGCCATGTAAGTGCTGAGAACCAAACCTGAGTCCCCTGCAAGAGCAACAACTTCTCTTAACAACTGAACCAACTCTCCAGCCCCCTTTCCATCTTTTAAATTAATAAATCGAGTCCCATTAGGGCTACCCAGATATGCATGACTGTGGGGCCATCCAGTGCCTTTATGACCTACCTGTTAAGAGCCATGCCCCCAAGGAAGAGTGACTTTTCCTTCCTTTCTAGCCATCGACCGTCAATAGCCATTTCTTAGTTACCAGTCAGCCTTGCTGTAATTTTGATGACTTGATCCTGGGAATGTTTTGTGCAGGTAACTCGAGCTGCTGTGCACTCATGTGCACAATGGTTATGTCATCTCCAGAAGAGAGCATTTCCCAGCTCTCTTTCCACTCCTCTGACTCTTGTATTCAAACAGCTGCTCTTATAAAGGGTGGAAAGGGGTAAGTCGTTTTCGTCTGAATACTGTTACCAGCCTCTCAGAATCCAGAAGAACAGGTTCCCAAGTCTAGAATAGAACTCCCTGATGTCTCCTGTGCTTCTTGCCACATCTTCTTTTCCTCTTGCAAAATAATCTTTGATCTGTGACCTTGGGTGATCTCCCCAATACTACTTTATTAAGGAGAACAAGAAATGGGTTGACCTTCCTGAGGGACCTTCCTGGCATCAACATTGCTGGCAAAACAAAAAATCCAAAAACCAGTAAAGGTATGAAGTTGGGAGTATAAGCTATTCTTTCAGGCAACATTAAACAGAACAGAACCCAAGCACACTGATTCAGATAGACACACAGAGAGGTCTAAACTGAAAAAGGTATCAACGATTTTCTAGCCTCAGATTTTCCAGTTTTAATTAGCTTTGGAAATAATTTCTGAAGTATATGTATGTGCTGTTGTATATAACAAGTTCTAGCTCTTTTTCTATTGCTAACCCTCCATCCCTTTCAATATCTCTCACATGTATGAAGAGTTCCCAGTGGAAGTAGTCAGATGGATGGGAACATGCTTACTAATAAGCAGCCCTTAGTGAAGCAGTCCATAGGCGTTTGGCAGGCTTTCATCCTTCTCTATCCACTGCCTTAGGAATCCCCTGCTAGATATCTGGTCATTTAGTCAGCTTCTGCCCCATTCATTTCTCATTCATGTCACTCCCTCGCTTGAAGATGGAAAGATTGAGTCTGCATGAGATAGCTGTGATGCTCACAGCACGGCCTGCTCTATCTGCCTTCTGCATCACATTTGCGAGAAGAACCCTGCTGAACGTTAGGCTGTGTTGCCTTCCACTGTATCTGCTTCAGTGGAGGAAGGTGAGGAACCACAGCTCTGGTGAAAATCAAGATCTATTTCTTTCTGAAGATGTCAGCTCGCACAGCCTTGACCCAGTCGGCTCTAACTTCTTTAACTCAGGAAAGCTACAGACAAAGCTGGCCTTCCTATTCTGGGAGCTTTGACTTTGGAAAGCATGTAATTAAAATCTCTTCCTCTGTCCCTTTGAGATGCAAAATCTTCTCAGAAGACTCTTCCCAGTTACATAACTCAGGAATGTCTTTCTCAAAGACCTAGGAAGCTTTTCTTTGAAATGTCAGCATGAAAGAACAGAACCCCCCTATCTCCTAGTCTCCATGGGAGGGTAGAAGCCTAATTTCCATGGATGCCAATTAGCAAACACAGATGGCCTAATCACAGAGCAAAGCATTTGCAAATTCAGGAATAACTCCATGTGCTCAACACATCCTATTGATCAATCTCCCTGCTAATGGGTTGTGGGAGGGGAATCGTTGCCCTCCAGTATTTTTCCACCTGCTCATTCCTGCGCTTGGAAGCCCTTCTGCCTTTGGTGTTACTGAAATTGAGTTCCATTTTTGTTTTATTGCAGTGCTCTGAATTAAGTCATCTTTTCCTGTCGCTGTGCACTGGGATTGTTGCTTGCCTATACTCTGACCCGATTTTAAATCTTACATTCTCTTTGCTTTGCTGGCTCCGAAAATGAAGGAGAATGCACCAATCTCCAATTTGTCACTTGACAAAACCTCAAGAAACTTTGCTAACCCTAAGGACCACAAGAAGATAAATAAAACCGGAAAATTCTAACTTCCTCAAATGAGAAAAGATTAATTTAGGAGGGTCCTCCTTCACTACTCTATCCTAGACTTTGGTGTGATACCAGCTCTACAAGGCTGCCGTACCCTATATACTGCTAATTATGGATCTGTAACAATTTTCTTATGGATGGCATGTTCTTTCTGCCTTTTTCCTTAGTTGATCTCCACTGTGGCATAATTTGTAAGGGTCTACAGAAGATGTGCATCATTCAAAAAGGACATAGCTGTCAAAGATTATAAGAAACTATGGAACATGATTTGAAATGAGAAGAGCGTTGAACCTCTGAAGATGGGACATTGCATCTGTCCTCTTACACAGAGATGGGTTTTTACTTTCCATCCAAATCTGTGCCTAAGAGAAACGAGAGTAAGCTTTCCATCTTAAAGATGCCATATGTTTGAAAAGAAAAAGACATAGGGTCATGCAGTAGTTTAAATGTAATTGGCCCCCATAATCGCATAAGGAGTAGCACTATTAGGAGCTATTAAAGCCCTGCTTGACTGTGCCCTATTATAACAGACCCATTGACAGCTGACTCTGTAGACTTTCCACAAGAGATTGATAACTTATTGGTAGTATGATCTCAAAAGTCTTCCATTATTACTTGTTTATTTAAAATATGATTTCAATTAACATAATTCTTCAATTATTTTGGTACTAGCAACTGAATCCATCTTAAACCAACCAATATTCCCAATTACATTCCCATCTTACATGAAAGGAGAGGTCTAGGTTCAGGAACCTCAGGACCAAGTTTTTGCACAAAGGAGATTAATTTGCTCCAGAAAGACAAAAGGCAGGGAATAAGAGACAAAAACTGGAGAGAGAGGACAAGGGAAAGGGGAAGAAAAAAAGAGAGAGGGTGAAGGGCTATTTGTCCCCTTGGTGAGTAGCTTTAGAGATGTAATCTAACTGATTTTAGAGTCACGTTTGCCATTCTCAGGCTAGCTAGAGTCCCTTCAATATTCATCTCATCTATTTAATATTTTATAATTTGGAAGTATAAAATCATAGCTTTAGTATCTTGAACGATGTACTTAGAAATGTATATTCTTCTGCAGTGTGTTGTATCTAATGAATCACTTCCCTGTCAAGGTGTGAGGAAAGCAGGGTATTTATCTCCTTAAACTCAAGCTACTTCATTCTGTGGGAGCTCATCTTATAGTCCAGGGTTTGGGTCTTCATACTATTAATAACACACTTTGCATTTTACCTTAACAGGTACTATATTCTATTACATATATGATTTATAACCCTTAATAGGAAAATCACATTTCATTTTGGATCTTACTAAATTATTATTATGTGACAGACTTTTTCTGGGAAGACTAAACACACACACACACACACACACACACACACAGACATCTACTCATCCCAAATCGAGAGTCCATGAGAGATCAAAGTAAGAGTACCACTGAAGTTCAACTTGGTGAACCAACGAGCTTTGTTGAGGTTACTTATAGCAGGCTGCAAACCCAGAGCTCATTGCAGTCAGCTAGACAGATTGTACTGTATCCTTTTCTGGAGGCTCAGGCAACTCAGCTAGTTTGTGCATCTTTTAGGATGTTTGGTGGGTCTCTGCTTCTTTCAGGCAGCTGGGTTTATCTGAGATTAACACTCAACAACCTTCATTGTTTTCTTTTGAGGAGAGAGGGGCCCAGGGAATCTGGTTAGTTTCTGGGACTTGCAGCAGCTATTTTGAGTTGTTTACTTTCTGTCTTAATGAACTTCCCTGCAGGATAGAATGTTTCTGTCTCAGAAGAATCTAGCACCCAATACTTAAGACGTCAGATAGATTTAACAGGAAACATGAATACATTGTATATTCTTGTATCTTTATATCATTAGCAGTTTTCATTGCTAACACTGTATAGACCACTGGTATATGCCTACTCAATATGCCTTCTTCCTGTTTCACTTAACAGTTATTTTTGTTGACAATTTAAAGCTAGACTGTGAAGCATGATTAATAAACATCCTTATGCATTTGTTGGTTCACAGGGAGGGGCTGCGGGTTCCTGTGGGATGTGGCTGTCCTCTTGTTTCCCTTTCATTGGCATCTCTGCTTCTCAGCTATAATATGACCAGTCTTGATGGTCCACTCCTGGGCCTGTCAGGGCAGCAGTTCCAGGTAAGATCTTCATATTCTCTTGCTCCAATGGCTAACCAGCTGTTCTGAAGAAAAGTAGCATGACAGATACACCAACATTTTCTTAGCGTGTGGCGATGACCCAAGATGAAGGCCTAGCTTTGATGGAGAAATGATCAAACCAAAATAGCTATATGTGAATTAGGAAAAAATAGACAAATGGCAAAACCTTGTTTTGAAGAACTAAAAGAATTTAGAGCATTTTTGTAATATGAAATTCCTCACATCTTTCAATTATTATTTTTATGAGGTAAAATAATGAGATTGAGATATAATTTAGGATGTCTGTCATGAAACTGTTATTTAAAGGTGGCAAATATTTGAACAGCAAAAAGGGTAGTTTAGGGTTTCTATTTTATTTGATGCCCCTGTTCAACTTTACTGTTTCTCAGGTGCCAGGATAGACTCATGACTGCCTCTACCTGTTAAGGGACACTCTAATATCTAACATATCATTATTTTATGCAGATGACAGCCCAGTTCCTCATGTATTAATTTAATTAAAGTTCTCAGAAAAGAATAAAGGCTATTTGGAAGACTTTATGCTGAATGATGAAATTATTTGCAACTTCCTCTATGCAAAAATGCAGAAGTCGGCCTCCAGCCTTAAGACTCTCTGTCCTACTTGAGTCCAGTAAAGAACAGTTCTGCAAATCTTTGAAATTATCTGATAAGTGACTGATTCAATCTCTCTGGTACAGAATGCTTCCTAAGATTTGAATGACAGGAAATTATTGTTCATGAAAATATTTTTAATAATTTCTCTTCTTTTTTTTCTTTTCAGATAAAATATTCAACAAAGCGAATACCTATAAGTTAGGAATTGTACTTAGTGTTTTCCAAAAAAAAAAGCAATGTCAGGTTAATCACAATTTTGGGGGAGGGGGTTGTTTTTTTGTTTGTTTGTTTCTTTGTTTTTAGAAGTTATTTGGAAAATTTGTAATTAAAATACCATCGTAGGGAAGAAAGAAACGCCAGTTCTTCATTCTTTTCATAAAGAACAAAAGATGTATTTCTTTTTAAATTTTGAACTCTTTTGTTTTTCCCAGCAATAAATAGAAAAATATCCTTTATACTAAGCATGCAAATACATTCATTCATATCTAGACCAGTGGTGAAGTGTGAGAGATCAAGCACTGTTTATTGCTTGATCATCCTTTCCATTCCCTATCCATGTTAGAATATGCTCGTTGGAAAAGCTATTCCCAGAATCCTTTGCATTTAAACCCAAATCAGCAAAATTTCAGTGGAACTAAGTTTCCTATATTCTGCCCATGTGAAAGTCTTCCATTTCTTTATCCTTTCTGGTTGGCTGGAATGGAGGCAAATTCTATTGTATTAGAGTTTAAATACCTCTTAAGACATCATGCCAACCAGCTCATTGGTATAGGCTGTTTTGTTATGCTGTGTTGTGTTGTGTTAACAACAATGACTGAAGTGCTCCAGACAGTTTTACCACAGTAGGGTTGGGGATTTTTTAATGCCAAATTGTTTTTATTTTAAAGCTTATAAATAGTTTTTTATGTAAAAGGGCTATCTATTTATTCCATTATAAGACATTAACTGCTCTTTCACTTACCAGAGGAAATTCTAATTTTTCATTATGCATCCACCAGTTAATGAACACCTAGCCTATTTCTGTACCCTAGCTATACATGTATATAACAAAACTCCAATTTCTCTAAAGTGATCCATTTCTTCACAAATCTTATTTTTATAAGGTACAATGAGCATTTCCTGTACTTTCATAGCAACAATTATTTTTCTTTCATATTACTATGGCTTTAGGATTTTACTCTTTGTTCTAACTATATTTCAAACTTAAAATTCAAATGTTGCTAAGACAGAGTCAATCATAGAGAATATATTATACTCTTCACATATGGCTTTTTCAATGTTCTAGTTATAGTTTAGATTATGTAACATAAAAGTTGGTTGACTAGGAGGATGCATCTCTTACCCTGTTTGTATATAATATAAATAATCAAATTAAAATTATTTCAATTATCTTGACATTTTCTACTGTTTTCACATAATTGCAATGGCTTTATTCTCTCTCTCTCTCTCTCTCTCTCTCTCTCTCTCTCTCTCTCTCTCTCTCTCCCTTCTTTTTTCTTCTTTTTGGACAGCATCTGATTATGATGTGGCCCAGACCAGCTTCAAACTCTTGCTCTTCAAGTCTTAGTCTTGCAAGTATGAAAACTGTTAACAACCAGTTAATAACAACCTTTCAAGGCAAAGGAGAGAAATCAGAAGCTACATAAAGAACAAAGAAAATAGATGCCTAAGAGAAGGAAGCAGGTGTTGTTTATCCAACAACTAAACACCAAATAAAGCAATAATAAAAAAAAAAAAAGCAACATTAACATCTGGTAAAACCTTGTCTGTTACAGAATGCTTCAACTCTGAGGTGAAGGATAGATGTATTAGTCAGTTTGTGACAGATCAGTCAATGAGCAAGACATAAAGTTTAGCACAGGAATAATGCTGTGTCATGCTAAAGAGATGTCTGAAAAAGTTAGGATTTGGTGCTCTTCCGAAAACACTGATCAACTCCCAGCGCCCACAAGGTAGCTCACAACCACCTGTAACTTCAGTTCCATGAGATTTGACTCCCCCGTGGTGGAATACTACTTTAACTACATAAAGGTGTGTTACATTTGTTTTTGCAGCGTTTGTTTAATTATGTAAAGGTGTGTTGCTTTTGTTTGCGCTATATCTGTTTACTTATGTAAAGATGTGTTGCTGTTTCACCTTGTCTGCCCAAGGCACCTGATTGCTCTAATAAAAAGCTGAACAGACAATAGGTGTAGAGGGTTAGGTGAGACTGGCAGGCAGAGAGTGTAAGTAGAGGAATCTAGGCTTGAGAGGAAGAGAAGGAGGAGAGAAAGAGGGAGAGAGGGACATACCTGGGGCCAGAAACCAGGCAGCTGTCAGACACAGAGTAGGACATACAGAATAAGAGAAAGGTAAAAAGCCCCAAGGCAAAACATACATGAAGAGAAACAGACTAAATTAAGTTAAAGAGCTAGTGGGACAAACATAAGACAAGGCCATGCATTCATAACTAACCATAAATCTCCCCGTTTGACCTCTGTGGACAACAGGTATGCATGTGATGCACATACTACAAACATACTTGAACATAATTAACTCATACATATAAAGTAACGTAAAGAAATATAAAACAGAAAGGGAATAAAGTAGTACTACTGTGGGCAATTTATACTTTCCTAGCTGAACTAAACCAGAGGAACTCTCTAGAAGGTCAACGTTCCTTCCTTCCACAGTAGAGTCAAGTCCCTGACCGGGGCTTCTCAAGGGTAGTTTTGTGGAAGAAAAGTAAATCTACTTACTATCAAATTCAAATGGCCCGTATCTTTTTGTAAAATGGTCTCTCTGACGTATTCTTATTATTACGTCAATTCCAGCTTAAATTGTTGACAGGTGTCTTAGTTAGGGTAACTATTGCTGTGATGAAACACTAGAACCAAAGCAACTTGGGGAGGAAAGGGTTTTTTTGGCTTAGGCTTCCACACACTGTTCATCATCGAAGGACATTAAGACAGGGACAAAAAAAGGGAAGGACCAGAGGCAGGAGCTAATGCAGCAGGCCATGGAGGGGTGCTGCTTACCAGCTTGCTCTTATGGCTTATTCAATCTGTTTTTTTTTTTCTTTCTTTTTTCTTATATAGCACCCAGGACCACTATCCCAGGAATAACACCACTCACAATGGGCTGGGCCCTCCCTTCCCCCATCAATCACTAAATAAGGACATTCCCTATAGACTTGCTTCTAGCCCAATCTTATGGGTGCATCTTCTCCATTGAAGCTCCCCCTCTCCAATAACTCTAGCTTGTATCAAGTTGACACAAAACAGCACAATGTGTAAATATTGATCCTCAGCCACAGAAATTTAACACACGCATGCATGTACAAGTACACACATATATATGCACACACAAATACACCGTTCATATCTGTGCTCTTTTTTGCTAAAGTGAGCAAGGCAGCAATTTATCTGTGTTGAAATCCTAGCAACAGAAATGTAGACAGCTAAAAGTTGCAATATTGTCAGTTATCCCTGCCTTTCCCATTTGACAGATGTAAGGAGCAAACACCCCAAACTCTATAGAACATTGCAGATGTTCCAAGCCTTTGGGGGAATCTATTTGGTCTGAAATAAAAATCTGTTAGACACAACTCCTGCAGGAATAAACCTCTGGCCCTGAAGTTTAATGTCTTAGTTCTTGCAAGTTTCAAAGTCTTCTAAAACCCAATCTATGAAGCTGCCATTTCTTAATATTCAGGTCAAGACTTAAAAGATATTACAGGTTCTGGTTGATTTTTAAATTTTTAGCAATGCCTAGCTAAAATAAATAAATAAACAAACAAACAAAAAACAAACTTTTACCTTCTAAAGAAAGTCTGAATTTCAAATTGCATGGTTAATGTCCACTTTTTTGATGAATGATGGAGAAAATCTATATAGTTATTTGGGGGGGGTCAACATATGCCAACTAGCAAGGAATTTGATTAATTCATCCAAGGTGAAGACACTGTTCTGATCTTTCCTGATAGGCAAGTATTGTTTCTGAATAAAAAGGGGAGGACAAAAATAAGAAAGAAAGACAGAAAGACAGAAAGACAGAAAGAAAGAAAGAAAGGAAGGAAGGAAGGAAGGAAGGAAGGAAGGAAGGAAGGAAGGAAGAAGGAAGGGAGCACATGACTGCTCCTCGGTGTGGTGAAGGAGGTGTATTGCAGAGGGAAAGCATAGCCAGGGACAGACATACAGACATGCGGGAGAGTCCAGAGTGAACATGCCAGCCTGATCCAGGCATGTGAGGAGATGGGGTGGGAGTAGAAGAGAGGAGTTCAAGAGAGGAGAATTAGCCTGGGCCAAGAAACTAACCAAGAGGCCAGGTAGGTAAAGAGTAAAGAAAAAGGCCAGGTAACCAAAATGGTTGTATTATATAGGGAAGGGAAGCAGGAGGAAGGACACCTGAGTCCCCAGGCTGGAGAAGTATAGGGTAGGGGGAGGCAGCATACCAGCCAGAAGGACCCTGTAACAGGCATGCTGGGAGAACTTGGCAGCCAGCCCCCCTTTGAATTAGTAAATACTACCTCAGCCATTTGCCCCGGATTTGAGAACAGTTTCCAGTGGCCGTATTTCCAAACTGTTCACCTGAGTAAAGTTACCACCCCGACACAAGAATAAATGGTCCAAGAATCTCACCCCACCCCAGGGTCAGTTCTTCAGAGAAGTCTCCGCAACATGGTTTTTCTTATGTTTTTAACCTTTCACCAGAGCTGAAAGTGGCTTCCACAAACATAAAATATTACCATAAAACCTTCATCTAGCAATTGATGGAAGCAGAGACAGAGACCCACATCAGAGCACTGGACTAAGCTCTCAAAGTCCAGTTAAAGAGTGGGAGGAGTGAGAATATAAGCAAAGAGGTCAAGACCATGATGGGTATAAACAGTCCACCTGAGCTAATGGGAGCTCACCAACTCCAGCGGGACAGAGAAGGAACCAGCATGGGACCAAACTAGTCCCTCTGAATGTGGGTGACAGTTGCATGGCTGGGGCAGACTTGAGGGGCTACTGGCAGTGGCACCGGAATTTATCCCTACTGCATGTACTGGCTTTTTGGGATCCTATTCTCTTTGAATGGATACCTCGCTCAGCCTAGATATAGTAGGGAGGGCCTTGGACCTTCCACAAAGCAATGTGCCTTACCCTCTCTGAGGATTAGATGGGGGTGGAGTGGGAGGGTTGTGGAAGGAACGGGAGGAGGAGAAAAAGTGGAAACTTGAATTGGTAGGTATAATGAAAAAAGAGAGTTTGTTCTCCTTTTTAAAACTAAAAATAAAATAAAAAAGTATGAATTTTAAAAAGTCATTCCTATTTTACTCTACGTCAGTGGTTCTCAACCTTCCTAATACAATTCCTCATGGTCTGGTGACCCCCAACCACACAATTATTTTTGCTGCTACTTCATCACTGCAATTTGGTACTGTTGTGAACGATAATGTAAATACTTGATAAGCAAGGTATCTGATATGTGACCCCTACCAAAGGGGTCATGACACACAGGTTGAGAATCACTGCTCTACATCATTAATTACAGTTTAGAAAAGAGGAGGCTCGGATGTTTTACCTTCCTTCTTCTCTTAGGCTCCTGAGAAGAGTCTTGATTGAATCTATGCACTGTATCTATAGCAGGGTCACCGTGTGCGACATAGAACTGGGTCGATGAGGGAAAACGTCAGTCACTGCTGCACTGGCTCTTGATGAAGTTTGACTACTTTGGGTTGTGTCTCACCCACCTCTGCAGAGCGATCCCTTTTAAAAATCCTACTTTCTCATGGAACACTGGGTGCTTCATTTTGTTTTACTTCTAGCAACCTCTGTCCTCTTTTCTTGTCTTTCTTAATCCCTTTTTATCCTTTTCAAAATAAGGACAAGGAGCCAGGGTGATTCATCTAATTCTCACCTTCCATGAGTCATGCTGGGATTCCTAAGTGTCCTTCACAAGATGCTACCACCTCAGCGGCCTCAGCTACCTCATCTGCCTCAGCTTCAGGCTAGAGGCCGAACTGATTACTAAGAGTGAGATGCTCTTGAATCTTGAGAATTCTGCCGGTGAGATCTTAGTCTGCCATTCACTTGTTTTTAAAAATGAATGTTCTTTTAGACCTGTTCAGTTCAGAAGTGCACAGAGCTGATGGCCTTCTGACTGTTCAACCCTCAGGTAATTCGGTTTTTAAGTACAAACCCCAACTTCCCTTCTTTTGTAAAACAATCTATTAGTTTCAAGGCAAAAGAGAAACAGATTTTGATATGACCACATCTGTGTTACAGACTAAGTAGAACATTTATTAGAACATGGGTTGTATTTACATAATTGATGTAGGAGATCCCTTTCCTTTCAACACATAATAGCATTATCTGGATTTTTCTAATCACATTTTCTGGGACATGTTAAGCCCTTTAACCAGGGAGAGGTATCTAGTTTTGTTTTGTTTTCTTTTGTTTTCCTCCCCTGATCACTGAAATGCTAGAAGAATTTTTTCTTTCTCTTTTCAGGTTTCATTTACCCCAAGACTGAACCTCCTGATGTCTGATCCTCTCTTTGTGGCTACTTTGCATAAGAAACACTGCTGTGTCTCCAAGATGGTTTAAAAGAAAATGGTCCCCAAAGGGAGTGGTACAATTAGGAGGTGTGGCTTTGTTGGAGTGGGTTAGGCCTTGCTGGGGGAAGTGTGTCACTGTGGAGGTGGGCTTTGAGGTCTTCTATGCTCAAGCTACTCCCAATATCACAATCTACTTCCAACTGCCTGTATATCAACATGTAGCAGTTCTTTTCCAACACAATGTCTGCCTGCAATCACTGTGATGATAATGGACTAAACCTCTGGATCTGAGTGACATATTTTCCTTTATAAGAGTTGCTGTAGTCATGGTGTCTTTTCACAGGAATAGAAACCTAACTAAGATAGTACCTAAAAAGTAAAAGCTGTTCCCTTCCTGTTGTTCTGTCTGTCAGAGTCACCACCAAGATACGCCCAGGCTACAGCTATGCCTGACCTTCTGCACGGTAAATATAGTTTCTGGACATAGACCTCAACACTGAGTATCCTTTTCTAGACCTTACACTGATAGTGACCGGGAATCCGAGGAAGCTACAACTCTCCACGTAGCTGACTAAATAAGTATATTTGTAGTCTACTTTCATTAGACTTCCTCTGCAGCTATTGCAAGCTGGTTAATTGATCAGAATCATATTGAAAGCCATTGCCTCTCTTTACCATTTGTTTACCAGTCTTGATTAACAAATTAGCACTTACTAAAGTTACGGCTTGATTCATTGACTAATCTCTATCCTGTTTATTTTTTTTATGTCTGTGAAACTCTTTAACTGCTCCAAGAAATTTAATAATCCAGAAATATGCAAAATTGCACCATAAAGTAGGTTCTGATGAGTTAGGATGATAAGACAGTCATTCTAGGTAATATCTGAGTCTCATTGTTGACACGGTTTTAGATATTCCAGTTAAAGACAATAGGTTGTGCACTGGAAATTATCTTTGACTTTACAAAACACCCCTCTAAACAGGAAAGAAAACTGAAGAAGTTGAATGGTGAAATGAAATAAGCAAGAACCACTAAATACTAGATTCAAAACTGCTTGGAAGATAAACATTCACAAGGAGTATTGGAAAATACACAAGGTAGGAAAGTCTCAGACTTATAAGCATGTTTGAAATGGACATCACAGCCTGTGAAGAGACTCAGAAAGATTCTCTATCAAGGTTGGTAAATGACATTCTATTGGCCAAATTTAGTTAAGTGTCTTTTTTTTTATTTACACAAATGAAGTATTGTTATAACCCAATAACACATACACATTTTCTTGGGTTGCTTTCTCATGGCAATGGCCAAGGTACAAGTCTAAAATACAATGTGTGCTATTTGACTCTGCAGAAATCTTTGCTGAGGCCTTGTTTAAATTTAGGAATGGAATGTATCATTAATGATGAGTTAGACAAGTGGGAACATGAATGCTGTTGACTGCTCACCACACTTTCCACATCTCTTCTTAAACTCTAGATGAGTAGACATCCAACCAGGACTAAAAGATTGAGCTGAAGAAGGAAAACACATCTTTTGATTTCAGACTTTAAAGACAAAAAGATACAAAAAAAGTTTCAGCCAAGATCATAAAGAATTTATAAAGTGTTATGTTTTTATGCTTAATGTTTCTGTGTTGTTGCCCCCTCTCTGTCTTGTAAATCATTTATTCCTTGTGTTGCTCAATGGCTGAACCTTAAATGGTCCATCATAGCATCAGATGCTTGGCTAATGCCACTTTCAATTCTGATTCAGAAAGAGCAAATAACCCAGAATTCATCACTACTTTCTTTAATTCTTGTTTTGATTCCTTCATTGACTACTCAGCAGAATTCCTCTGGAGTATGCTCACTCATTGTAAATCAATAGATCATATTTTCTGAAGCTTATTCCAGATACTTTGTACTGGAGAATCCTTTAGCATCTATTGACAGCATAATTTTGAACATCAAGAACATATAATCATTAGGTAAACACACAAACACGTAACCAAGGTGCATGGCTCAGGTTGAGAGTGTGGCTTATTGGAGGAGATGCTTGTGAGGACCCAGCTGTGATCTACAACACTATGCATCATGCCAATCATCAATCAATCAATATCAATAAGTAAACAAATGCAGAAGAAATTTAATTTAAAAATGTGATGTGGTAAGAGTATTAGGAGAGTTATAAAACAGATGAATGTCCATCTGTAACTAAACTATAATATTTGGCATCATTTCTTCTACTGGATAAAAATTAACCTCATCTTTAATGAACAAAAAAATATTAACCACTGCCCCCAAGGAGTTGTAAAATAGTACAGTCAATAAAACACAAACCCCAGAAGAACACTAAAAGAATACTTAGTAATCGTTTCTGCTCATTCGATGTTTCCAGTAATTTCTCTTATGAAGCAAAGCACAGTGGGCATAGATGTTCTTCCAATTCTCAGAAAAATATTATCAGAGGGCTTTTCAATTATTTGTTATTGTCTCTAAATAATCTAGGAAAAGTATCTGAGGGGGAAAACGGATGCATTAACGTGACAGAGTCCAAACCACTTTCTAATGGCACTCACAAGAAGCCATGATACAATGGTTCAGTCTGGCCTAGAGTAAAGCTGGCAGGAGATAGATGATCTGTGTTGACTCAGGTGGTCAGCATCCTCATCTGCTTCACTGAAGATGAATAAACACTTCAAGATAGTTTGGGTTGAAATCAAACACTCACTGGACAAAGAATAAGCTGGGTCTAGTGATACAGGCTTGTAATCCCAGACACTTGATTGGCTGAGGCAGTGATAGATGAGGTTGTTAAAGGCAAAAGGAACTGAGCAATTCTTACCTTTTAGTGCATCAGCGGCAATGATTTATACTTTGTATAATTTGCATAACAATATTTTAAATCAGTTCAAGTGTTTGATGACTTGCTGCTCTTTGTTCTTCATAAATAAATATCAATAAAGAACAATAAAAAGCAAATTCTCCCTTAAAAAGTGACAAAGCAAGACAAGTGGAGAATTTGTTGATGTTTTTGAAATGTTTGTAAATTGGTATTTGTGTTGTTGATTTCAATGTCTTGCAAGTCAAGAGCAAATGTTGATTACTTCTACTTTATGTAGGTTCAGCACAAATATCTGTGCTTGTATATTAAATGAGAAGATATAACCTAAAATGTTAATGAAAACCCACTAAACATCGAATACTTCTAAGCAGGCATAATTTAATATCTTCACATAACAACTCTCTATAAAAATCTCTTTCATTGAACCAAATTATTCTCAGAAAGGTTGAAACAAATAAACAAAAATATCTCCCACTCTTGGGTTAACTCACAGTGAGAATTGATGTTCTCCCCAAATTGGCAGAACTTTCCATGCACATGGAAAACAAAGATATCTGACCCTCAGGAGCCCTGACAATGGTGAATCTTAAATCTTTAAACACATGAGCCCCAGTATGTATGTTACACAGGTTTTTTTTTTCTATCCACAGCTTCTTGACTCTCCAGAAGAGCAATAAAGCAAAGACTTGATATACTTTTGTCCCTTTCATTTGATGTTTCTGAAAAGGCTTTATGGCCAGTGACACTGTGCCAAATTGATGCTAAATGCTGAATTCCAAGGCAATTCATCCTTGCAGGACGAGGTCAAGTGTTCACGAAATTTGGATCTCTGATAGATGCTCATGACTCTCTCCACTCTTCAAACACACACAAAGGGGGCCTAATTAGCATGCCGGCTTATAGATCTTGTAATCACCATGATTCACAGGTTAAAATAAAATTACCAACACCCCACAATTGCTCCGCTGTTGAAAGAGCACAGCTGTAACCAACAGAAAGGAAGGGATAAAAGCAGTTACTGAAGAACGAAATGGATGGCTTAGGGGTGTTTCTGGTGTTCATCTTCCAGTCTCCCACTCTTCGGTCATTGGCTCCTGGGTGTTCTTTTTACTGTTATGTGACAAGAGCAGCTGCATCTGCCTTTTGGATCAGGCTACAAAAGGAGGCTCTGAGAACTGACTGACTCTCTGCTCTCACTGATAATACACCTGACCCATATACCATTTCTGTACCCAGTGCAGCCAAAGATGCAAGTTTTATTATTTTTTATTTTGTCTCCTGGTAGGATAAGATGCTATTTACATTATTTTTTTTAATTGAGAATAGGAAAAAAAAAGTTTCTGCCTCCTCCCAGCCTCCCATTTCCCTCCCCCTCCCCCGGCTCTTCTCCCCCTCCCCCCACTCCTCTCTCCTTCCCTCTCCAATCCAAAGAGCAGTCATGGTTACCTGCCCTGTGGAAAGTCCAAGGTCCTCCCCCCTCCGTCTATGTCTAGGAAGGTGAACATCCAAACTGGCTAGGCTCCCACCAAGCCGGATCATGAAGTAGGATCAAAACCCCTTGCCATTGACCTTGGCTTCTCATCAGTCCTTATTGTTCGCCATGATCAGAGAGTCCGGTTTTATCCCATGCTCCTTCAGTCACAGTCCAGCTGGCCTTGGTGAGCTCCCAATAGATCAGCCCCCACTGTCTCAGTGGGTGGGTGCACCTCCCATGGTCCTGACATCCTTGCTCGTGTTCTCCCTCCATCTGCTACTCATTGGGACCTTGGGAGCTCAGTTCAGTAAATTAATTATTTACATTAATTTAATTGATAATAAATATAGAAATGAATAAAATAAATGCAGACAAGTAATCTCCTCCTATGTCTGGAAAATCCTGATGGTACATTTTGGATCAACTAAACAGACATGCCTGAGTCGTTTGGATCAGATGAGACTCTGATGAAAAGCGGTGAGCTCCCAGCCCCACAAAAAGTTCAGTGAGGATTTTACTGTGTTATTTGTTGTATAACTTCCCGAGGTTTATGAATTCGCTCAACCAATTCTTATAATAGAAGAGACAGCATCTTATTGAAACAAAAGCTTTCTTCAGGCATTGGAAGAGCACTTGCAGAGGACTTGGCTGTTCATATTAAGCAACAACACAGCTAGAAACCCTGCAAGTTCTCTTCTCCAAGTCTGCTTCTCTGTACTCTGGCTCCACAGATAAACCGTGATTTGAGACCACGTCTCAATGTGCAAAGGCTACTGGAATAACAAACACTGGTTAGCTGATTTGATCATTCCATCCTCACTCAGGTTTCGTGCCATATGGATTCCCAGTCTCGCAAGAAAGGCTTAAACTGTCCATGGGCCAAATCAAGTGGTTCATCCAACTCCAACTGATATGCACTGTGTGCTCTCAATTAAAAAAAGCCTGCACTTCATAGACCATCGAGACAAAATATTCATTAATAAGGGGATATGAACCTAACATTTCGTTCAAGTTTCATATACCAAACCCAAAAATTTAATCAGAATGAAGTGACTGTATAAAGCTTTGTAGATTTCCTGTTGTCTGATTGACAGCTGCATTGCAGATTGAATCAGAGTTAGTCTGTGAATTTCTTTATGGGAAAATTATTAAGCCATGAAACTGAATCAAATTTAGATATAAATTCTGTATGTATTCAGTTGCACATTTAGATTAATTGATTTACTGTAAGAAAATAATAGAAACCAGGAATGAGTCGCAATATTCAACATAAGTTACCTATTCCAGAATATCAAAAAATACCCAAGAGAGGCCTTACCATACAACAAAAGTATATGCTCTACTATGTTCATAGCAGCATTATTTGTAATAGCCAGAACCTGGAAACAACCTAGATGCCCTTCAGTTGAAGAATGGATGAAGAAAGTATGGAATATATACATATTAGAGTACTACTCAGCAGTAAAAAACAAGGACTTCTTGAAGTTTGCAGGCAAATGGATGGAAATAGAAAACACTATCCTAAGTGAGGTAAGCCAGACCCAAAAAGAGGAACATGGGATGTACTCACTCATATTTGGTTTCTAGCCATAAATAAAGGACATTGAGCCTATAATTCAGGTTCTTAGAGAAGCTAAATAAGGAGAACCCAAAGAAAAACCTATAGGCATCCTCTTGAATATTAACCTTCATCAGGCGATGAAAGGAGACAGAGACAGAGACCCACATTGGAGCACCGGACTGAAATCTCAAGGTCCAAATCAGGAGCACCAGGAGAGAGAGCATGAGCAAGGAACTCAGGACCGCGAGGGGGGCACCCACACACTGAGACAATGGGGATGTCCTATCGGGAACTCACCAAGGCCAGCTGGCCTGCATCTGAAAAAGCCTGGGTTAAAACCAGTCTCGCTGAACATAGCGGACAATGAGGACTACTGAGACCCCAAGAACAATGGCAATGGGTTTTTGATCCTACTGCACGTATTGGCTTTGTGGGAGCCTAGGCAGTTTGGATGCTCACCTTACTAGACCTGGATGGAGGTGGGTGGTCCTTGGACTTCCCACAGGGCAGGGAACCCTGATTGCTCTTTGGGCTGACGAGGGAGGGTGACTTGATTGGGGGAGGGGGAGGGAAAGGGCAGGCGGCCGTGGGGAAGAGACAGAAATCTTTAATTAATTAATAAAGAAATAAATAAAAAAAGAAACATTTATGTGGTGTGTATATATATAAATGATGTTATTTGAGAATACTAGGCTTGTCTAATCAAAGGTCTATGTATAGCTGCTCTTTATTCATTACTAAATAATCCTTTAAACTAGAAATTCCCATGTGTCTAAGTCATGCTGTCTATAGAAAAATGAGCTATTTGTGTGACTTATTGATGATAAATAGAAAAGAATGTATGAAAAAACAAAAAACAGAAAAGAAATCCTGAGGACTTAAACCTCAGGTTGGCTATTTGAAGATAAGCAACCCATGGGCCAAAGGCATCAGGGCACATCAACAAAGACATTCTCCGTGGCTCAAAGATTAAGATATTCCTTAAGTTATAATAAAGTATAGGCAACAAACAATAAGAAGAAATGAGTATATATAAAGGACCGTTATATTTTTTCGACTTTCCACCTTTCTCATAGGCATGCTGAGTTTGGGCTGGTATAGAATAGATTTTTTACATTCTAAAATGAGCCTAGAAGTATTTAGGCAAACTCAGAGGAGCCACAGGGACCCTTCATTCATTCTGTATTCACCCTTCATTCTGAATTCACAGCACAAGAACCTAAAGTTTTTGTTCAAATGCAGAGTCATTCCACAGCTCAAGCTCCGCCAATATCACTCTTTGTCCCGTTCCTCAAGGCCAGACAAGGTTAGGAATTGTCATTTCCTTTATCTTACCTTAAGCTTTGGTACGACAACCCACAGAGAACTTAATAATCACCAGTGCCTGAAGCTAATAATAATGGATTTAAGATCTATAAAATCATAGCAGTATAAGCAAGCAATAAAAATCCATTTTTATTAAAATTATATCTTTTTACTAAGAGCCAGTGACATCTCACATATGGGATGGGAATATAAAATGAGACAGATGCTGATTTTAATTGTGCCTAATTAAAAATTGTACATATGTGACTGTGAACCAAGCAAAACATATTTGGCTTCAACTCTATTTTAGAAACAGGTAGGATGGAATCCAGCTTTTAAAGTCTGAAGTCAAGTCATTCCAAAAGAGTTGTACCGAAATAAAACTGCTGAGATGGAACTTTCGAATGCATAGTAAAATACTCTTAAGTTTATTTTTCTTGGGAAATAGTTGCATAATTCGAATCAGTGGTTTGGAGGAAGTATTTGTGAAGACCTTTGTCCCTAAATTATCTAGAAGCAAGGTGCATTTTCTATCTACATGGAAAGCTTGATCTGAGATAAAGTTGTTTCAATAGTAGGAGAAAAGGGGGAGAAAGCAAAGGATAAAGATTCGAAAACATGCTGAGAATTATTAAATTTCTCCAGAATATCACGGACATCAACATTGATACACTTTGGAGGAAGCAATAATGCTATCAACTCTTCTATCAAATATCAATCTCTTCCTTCACAACACATACACAAGTATTTGCAAGAGTTTCAACCCGGTGATTTACCACAGCTGCATGCAATGTATTTTAGATGCCAGGAGCAGCATCATGCACAGGTAGTGGTTGTGTGGCTGAATATTTTCATTATCTATATAAAATTAGTCTAAACTGCTTTCTTTCTGTGCCGATATCGCATCTGCCAACATGGTGAACGTTCCTAAGACCCGGCGGACATTCTGCAAGAAATGTGGCAAGCACCAACCCCACAAAGTGACCCAGTACAAGAAGGGCAAAGATTCTCTGTATGCCCAGGGAAAGCGGCGCTATGATAGGAAACAGAGTGGCTATGGTGGGCAGACTAAGCCTGTTTTCCGCAAAAAGGCGGAAACTACAAAGAAGATTGTGCTGAGACTGGAAAGTGTGGAGCCCAACTGCAGATCTAAGAGGAGGCTGGCTATTAAGAGATGCAAGCATTTTGAACTGGGTGGTGATAAGAAGAGAAAGGGCCAAGTGATCTAGTTTTAAGCTGACCTTGTTATGAAGACAATAAAATCACGAGCTTTCACTCAAAAAAAAAAAAAATAGTTTAAACCAAAGCCATCTTGTTTCTTCCGATTTATGGCACCATTCATGTCAGGGTCGCTAGTTTCTATATTTGGCTTTGGTTTTGCCGAGGTACAAATTTTTCATTTCTCACCAGTACCCCATGGGTTCGGACTTTGGCATTTAGCATTGTAATTACTTTAAATACCCGCCAGGTGTTTGCTTCTTTCAGTCTTTGCAAATCACCCATTGGATATACGAGTGGAGATGAGAAATAAAGACCCCGAAGGAAAGTCCACTTCATCTACAACCATTCGCTTACAGGTAGCTTAGCTTTCATGCCATTGCCCAAGAAGAGGAAAAACCTCCTGGACAAGTAAGTTGTCCAGGACAAGAAGGACAAGCAGTGTAAGAATAATGAAGCCCCTAACTCTTCAGTTGTTCGTGAGTCTTCAGTTCCACTAGGATCTTTCCTTAAAGCTCCATGGTAAAGGAAGAGCCGCCTTGTAATCAGATGCCAATAATTGTCTTTATTCATGTCTTAGATAAAGGAAGAAATAGCCCAAGCTAAGAATATGTGAAAGAACTAGTGGAGACACAGCCTGTCTGCATGAGGAGAATTCTGGAAGTGCTGCCTGGAGGACGCTAGTGAAAAGGAAATCTTGGTGTTGAGACAAACCCATAGGTCTGCTGAAATAGAGTAGGTCTACAAAGGGCTTTCCTTGTCTTTCATTAACGTCACTAATGAAAGAACATTCTGAATAGGAAGCTTTAAGCAATGGCGGAGGATGACTTGTTCTGTGGATAGCATCAAAACCCCTGAACAGCCACACAGTTCCCGCACAAAGCCTTTATGAGTATACTGCTAGGAATGGAAGCTATAAACGGGCTCAGTGTTCAGACTTCTTTCCTTTGAGGCTACTGTTTTTATTGGATGCCTAACAATGGCCTACACACAGCCTATCACTTTAAGACATGAAGCCTGAATTCTGGAGAGAGGGGGATTTCACAGGCTCCCCAGTACTCTAATCCTGGAGGGTACTGGGATTGACCCTAAAGGAAAATTGTAGGTATTTCAGATGAGGAACTGCCTTCCCTGCTTTTTACAGGAGCAAAGACTTCCAGATCCCCCTAAAGATCTAGTAATGATTTGCTCACGTGGAATCCTTATAAAACATTATCTCAGACTAGATTCCTCCTTACAGTAAAGGAAGAAGGAGAGTGAGTTCCATGACCAACTAGAAGCAGAATTCCAAAGCCTCTACGAAGTTGAACGACCATAGACATGCTAAAGCAGACATGAGAAAGCCCATGAGGTCTCAGCCCTACACAAGAACTGCAGACAACAAAGGCATAAGGAGAGCAGGAGAAATAGTCTTCCTCAGGAAGGAGCACACCAATTGGTTATCCAATGCCAAACGGCCAGCTCTGAAAATACACAAGTGACATCATACTGCCTGAATAGGTTATATTTAGGAAAAGGACATATGTGCATATGTGTGTGTTCAATATGTAAATGCCATATATACGTATTTATTTACATATATTCAGGTAACAATTAATAAAAAAGAGAGATTTGAAAAAGAGCAAGGAGGGGTGTACAGGAGGATTTAGATGGAGAAAAGGGAAGGGAGAGATACTATATGTTTGTATTATAAATCTCTAAAATGAAAGACAACGAATATCCCCCCAAAAGACAAATTAGGAAGCAGATGAAACATCCAGTGTCATGTGGTATAGTCACAAGGTAATAGCTATTAATAAGTCAATGGAAGTTCAAAAGTATTTTTGTAGTTATTGAAGAGGTAACTTGAAAAAAATCTACAATTTGATACAATATAAATGTTTTTGGATGGGGCCATTCTAATACTAAAAGTTCATTTTAAAGATAAAATACACGTTTCCCCACAGATACCCACTATGGTCTCACTTATAGTGAAGAGATGTCACAATATTTCTAATTGCTTAACAGTAGGTGATCAGTAAAATAATTTAGATAAGCTGCTTGGGGTGACCAGAAGAGAGGAGCCAGTTGAGTGATGGGGAAGCAGAGGAACTTCTCAAGCTCTCTCAGCAGGGTATGAAAAGGCTACAGATAAAGTGAGTAACAAGCTGTTCCCAAAGCAAAGCCCTAGGAAGGTCAGAAAGGGCAAGAGAGAACAGCGTGTGACCAGCTCCATCGCTTGTCAGGTCTCTAGACCATGGGGAGATGCTCAACACAAGAAAAAAAATGTGGACTTGATTTAAACTAAAATGTAAATTGATTTGTTCTTTTTGCTCTACTGCTGTGGAGAAAATGGATTAGAGAATATTCAATAGGGCAAAATGCTTATGATCTCTGTTAAATGACAAAAACTGTCACCCACTGAACCACCATACATCAGATAATGGAATGTCACCATGTCTCTTCTGCTTAGGTGATCTTCCTAAACTTTGCGGTTGGCCAAAAGATGACTCCAAAAGAACCTGTCATTTGTGTATGTTCCGGTATAGGTATAAGAGGGTTCTGTTCGACTGCAATAACTTCCTTTCCTATTGTATTCTATGGACTGGATTTCTTCTCAGTCTTCTGTGTCTAGGATTAGGCAGCAATCTAGGATTCTGCTTGGCTTGGTTTATGCATACATCCCTCTCCTACCAATGCACCGGGCACCCTTAGACCTCCCCCACCTCCGTGAAGCTGTATGTACACACACTTCAAAAAGGGCATGGCCCCTTTCTCATTGGCAATCCTATGGAGAAGCCCCTTCCATGTCACCCTTATCTTGAGACACATCCTTGAAAATGGGTCAGTCCAGCCTGGACTGGCGAGGGGAGTATGAACAATAAGCTATGTTTTGTCTTCTGATTGAGCTTTTAGGTGAGAACCCTTTCACTATCTTATGCCTGTGTATAATCAGATAAACATCATTAAAATCAGATGCGCTATAGGAGGGGACAGGGACAGTAGATAAAAGATTGCATTATCAGAGCCTATCGATCAAAACAGCCACCCTCTCACTGTGTCCCCTTATCAACCGAGCCTCTCATTCGCTTGAACTCCATGAAAGGAAATTCCAAACAATAACTGGTTTTCCTGAGTACTTTTTGACTCATGGGTTCAGCGACTCATCTATACTGTCATTTTGCCTTTAAATAAAATTTCCCCTGTACTTCATTATGTGTGAAACTCTGCCAAGACCTGGAAACACCTGACCTAGGCACCCACCCCCAGCCACTGCGGTCACCATGCCACCGTCATGGCGTAAGAAAGGAGTGATGCACTTAAATTATTTCTCGGCAGTCTTCAATACTATAGAGTTGAAAAACATCCTGCCATATTTTTTTCTATTTTTATGAAGAGACACCATAACCAAAGCAACTTACAAAAGAAGGAGTTTGATTGGGGCTTTTCTTACAGTTCAGAGCAGGTAGTCCAAGATCATCAAGATGGGGAGCATGGCGGCAGGCGGGCATGGTCCGGGACCAGTAGCTGAGAGCTTATGTCTCCTCCGTGAGCACCAGGCAAAGAAAGGCAGAGAAAGCTAACTGAATGGCTTTAGTTTTTTTAAACCTCAAAGCCCACCACTGGTGACAAACCTTCTCATACAAGGCCATACTGTCTCCAACATGGCCATACCTCCTAATCCTTCTCCAACAGTCCCAAACAGACATAGGGACCAAGCACTAAAATATGAGTCTATGGGGGCCATTCTACTTCAAACCACCACAGATTTATTTGCCTCCCTTTAACTAAGGTTGAAAAGAAATAATTTTATCTGTAGATTAAAGAAAAGCAGTCAATATTTTTGTACACCCTACTGCTTTGGTTTAATTGGTCACCTATTACTTTCCCCAGCTTCTTGAGGAACAGTTCAGAGAAAGTTAATTGTGTATCTTTGGAGGTGGACCTTTGGGAGAACAGAAGCAGCTTGTTATCCATCTCCCTTATCCTTCCCAGCTCACGGTACAAATTGACCTAAATCAACCAAATTAACAGAAAACATGTAGGAGGTTAGCGTATGTGCCCTTAAGTGATTGCCATCGCGAAATCATGAAACACATCCAATTTTAAACTAAACTTGAAGTGAGACGAGAGGATGTTAAGTAATTCTATATTTCCTCTCAAAATGTTTCAGTGACAAATTCCATCTTAAACAGTTAGATGATTATAAACCCTGAAATTAAATTTCATGATGAATAGTTAAGCACAGCTCTTCAGCGTCTCTGGGAGAAACCACATTTTCCATAGTACAAACACTTGAAGTAATCGATTGGAAGTCAATTGGCAAGGCACTGAAGTATAATTTTTATTTCTGAAGAACCCATTTCCACTTCAGCGACCATGGTATGCATAACAGCCCCTGCGGGTTCCATTTGAGGGGTGGAAGTGGATAATCTGGGGTATCTTTTGTTTTGGGAGTGTTGTTTTTGCTTTACAATGTGCGTGTGTCTGTGTGTGTGTGTGAGCACGCACATATGCTTATGCGTGTGCTTGTATTGTTCATGCGCATATGTGTTTGAGTGTGTATATGGCTATGTGTGTATTCAGGTACATGTAGTCAGGTGCGTGAAAAAGCCCTAAGAGCATGTTCTTGAAGCTGGAGTTACAGGGAGTTGTGAACCTCTTATAGTGAGTGCTGGGAACCACACTTTGGTCCTCTGCAAAAGCCTTCCATGCTCCTAACACTGACCCATCTCTCTAGCCCTTGTTCTGGCACTCTGTGATGAGTGAGTCCTCACTTGGCTTTAAAGACTGCCATATGAGACAGTTCAACTGAACTGCAAAACAGAGTGAACCACAATTTTGTGGGAAGGCCGCATGCCACGTGTATTGAAGATTCCTGAAGACTAGCGGTCTGACTAGAAATCCGTAATTTCGGTGGATTTTTGGAATGTTGCAGATCCTGAACTGAAAACCTCTCAGACTACCTTCAGTACCTTCTATTGACATTCATTATCAACCTCTGTATAGGACCTAATGTCGTTTAAGCTGTATGTTAAAACCTCTGGAATATATTAGCTTAGCAGACCAGTCGTTTCCTCTGGCCCCAACACCAAGGATGCTGCAATGACCGAAGCCTGTATAAAAGATTTCTTGTCTTGGGACCTGCCTATCTATTCCCCACCAATGTATTTGTGACTTTGTTTTGTTCTTTGACTATAATCTCTTCCTCAGAGGGACATGTCCGTTTTGGTCAACATGAATTTCATTCTCAGGCCACAGTAATTCATATTTGACTCAGAATAAGCCATCTCTTATAACCTGGGGAGCAAAGCATGGGTTTGCATCACTAATAGCAACTGGGCTCAAACGTCTCCCTATTTATATAACTGTCCTCTGGAGCTATGACTGGAAACAGCCAAATTACAATGTTAAAGTTTTCTTCTAGAGTTCAGGGCACAGCCAGTGTGGGAGTGTCACCCAGAGAAAAAGATCGTGACTTCCGTTTTGAGAGAAAAGAAAAAGAAATCCCAGATTTTAACAATTTTAATTTTTAATAATTTGACTGTGACCCAAAACAAATGGCTTAGTTTACTGGTCTGGTTAAAATGTAAAAACAACTTTTACTTCACAAGTGTTAGAGAAATCGTGACTGGTTGGATTTATCCCACGGATATGAAGAAAAGAAGCACAGGTGGAGCACCAGGACCCCAGGTCAGCATCCGCATCAGTGCTAGCAGTAACTCTACGTCACCTTGGACTAGTTACCTTGGCCCTTAGTTTTACCAGCTATAATAGAAAAGGTCCGTTACCTCTGCCCAGCCTTCCTTCCAGTTCGCCAAGTTCTGTCTCCCATTCTCCACGTACTGGTGTCAGGAGAGCATAGTATGGAAATTGCTTAAAGCCAAGAATTCCATTTTCTGGCTTTTTGCATCTAGCAAAGTCATGCAACTAGCTTAGGTTTTTTTTTATTATTATTTTTTCTTCTGGGCCAAAGTAATTAAAGATATTTCTGCTTTCTGGGACTCAATACAAAGACCTCCATACTACAAGACTTAGCCTTGGCCTTGAATCACTATCCAAACAGAAACCTCTGTACTGACGTTTTATAATAATTTGATTCAATAACTTTAAAGGTTTACTGTTAAGGCAGCAATTCTTTTTGTAGCAGAGGTATTGTCTGCCGCTAAATTTGTTGTATTCTACTAGGCAACTAGCTAGAAGCATCCTTTCTTATCACAATCCTTTTATCTCTTCAGGAAATTGCACGTGCTTTCTTAGTGATTTGTGAGGCTAATTCTGAGAGTTAAACACCCTCTAATCTTCCTATTGATATAATCTATAAATACCCCAAGGCCTTGGGGACCTTCATTCCTTGCTATGACACCACTAGATATTTCAAGTCTTTGTCCTGTGGGAATCCAGTAGAACAGCAAACAGGATTATAGGAAGTTCAAAGACGAAGCTTGGGTTCTCACCTCCTTGATGTTACAATGCACAAACAGCCTTCCCAGTGATACACTTTTGTTAAATGAGGCCTTGTTTCTTTACTGCCTGGTCTGTAGAGCTAAACCCTCCCCCTTCACCTGTCACTCTTAGTACTCTACGTGGGTTACAAAGAATGTGTGAAAAAAAATCAATCATTACTTCAGTGACAACTGGCCTATGAGTGGAAAAATGCCTAGATGGTTTTTTAAAGGTGTTAGATACCTGGGATCCAGCAGTAGAGAGAGTAGTGTTGTGTGCAGCTCTCTTTCTCTGGCTGCAGAATTTGACCAGGTAGAGTGCCAGTTCTGCTTCTGCCATCTAGTAGCTCTGTTCTTGGAAAGGCCTTACTCAATCTCTTGTTCGTGAAATAAGGAAATAACCCGTTTTTGAAAATGTATTATGAGAAGTATATTGTCATTTGATTGGGTAGACTAACCACAGTATATCTGATTAACAAGAGATGGTATTATCAATCCCTTTGATACAACTTATTCCAAGTTAGGGCAGGCCTGAAGGATCTAGTGGTCTGCAGTGTCTATAAGATGGTGCGTTAGCATATAATCATATGCCTTTCCCTTGTGTAACTGGCTTTCCTAGAATCTACTGCTGCAGCTACTTCCTGTCTGGGTTTTGATATATGACACATTCTGGTTCTGAAGTCACCATTGTAAATCTATTTTCATTACACACTAACTTTTTTTTAAAAAAAAAGATTTATTCACTTATTTTATGTTTATGAGTTATACGTGTCAGTTACTTCTGATTCAGATGGTCTTGTTGAGCTGCCTGGCCCACCTAAATAGTATAGTGTTGCTGTCTATAGGTAGAAATTCTTTGTTGAACCTGTGAGGCTATTAGATGATGTGGGGTGTTCTTCCGTATATGTTTTGCTTTTATTGGTTACTTAATGCTTTGGCCTATGGCAGGGCAGACTATAGCCAGGCTGGAAGAGATATATAGCAAGAGTAGGCAGAGTCAAGGAGATGCCATGTAGCTGCTGCAGAAGACAGATGTTGGACAGAAACTTACCAATAGGCCATAGCCTCATATCAATAAATAGATTAATAGAAAACGATTAATTTAAAATGTAAGAGGTAGCAAGGAATATGACTAAGCTATTGGCCAAATGGTATTGCAATTAATATCATTTCTGTATGATTTTTCCGGTCAGAGCTGCCAGAAAACAAGCTTGTTACATAAGTACAGTTACGTTAGTTACATATCACTGAAATGGAGAGATGAGGATGAAAGGGAGAGTTAGGAACATGCCTGATTAGAGAAGTTGCTACACACAGTTTTCTTCCTTGTGCTTTAACAAACGTAGCTGCGAGTTAAAGATGCTAGTTATGGAACAAAGCAGAATTGTAAGAGACAATAAAGGACAGAAAATGGAAAGAAGCTGTGAAGACTGACATGCCAGTGGAGACTTTCAGAGAAAATAACCAAAACCTCTAATGAAGGATTGAATGCAGCCTCTGGGGTGCTGAGCTATTTGGATGTTATGACTAGTTGTAGATGTTTGGTTTCATGTTGAAAGTCATTTGGACAAGAGTAAGATGAAATCTCATTGTAGTTTTGATTTTCATTTTCCTGAGGGCTCGGGAAGTTGAATATTTCATAACAAGCCAAATTATGAAATCAGCTTAGGTGGTAAACAGTGAAGAAATGGTGAAAATTGTATGAGATTATATGTATGATGTGTGTATATATGTGTAGAATATATAATATTCTAACATATACATCAGCATAAAAAATACATATGTGTATATACATATATATATGAGTTTTACTAAAGCATAAATAAGAGTAAGATTATATTGTTTTCAAGAAAATTGATTGAGCTGGATATCAACACAGTAAATGAAGCAAGTTTTCTTACAGAGAAGTTCTCTCATGTGCGAGCTCTAGGGGAAAAATAGAAAGGACATGAAAATAAGAAGGGGATTATTAGTGACGTGAAAGGGGAAGGGAGGGGAGGAAACAAAAAGGGGACAAGAAAGTCATAGGAAGGAAAATATGATCAAAATGTATTTCATGTGTGTGGGTGTGTAAATAACACAATGAAACTTCCTGCCTTGGTCAATCTATGCATGCGAATAAAATCAGCCAGTAGAGAGTGTTCTCCAGCTTCGCTAATAAATCTTAAATCACTGCAGGTGGATTTTCTTTATATATGTGATGATGAGAAAATTTGCCCATCAAGTTGAGCAAAGACCAGAGAGACCCTCTCACATAGGGGTCCACATAGTGAATGACAGTTGGGTCTTTAGTAGAAGTCAGGAGTTGGGAATTCTAATCGTGTTCTATCATCAAGACGTAGCAGAACTCAGGGTCATGATTTTGCCATTAATATCAGGGCTGTGTTTTGATAATCATAAAGACATTTTCTCTATTCCAATGACAAATATACCGGCAAAGGCTTTGGAAGTGAAACCACAGGTGAGCATTTTAGCAGAAGCAGAAGAGTGAGAAGGGAATGAAGTCAGTTCACCTGCAGCCAGAGCTTCATCTCAAAGAAGGTCTGTTCAGTAGCATCGTCAAAACCTGAGTCATGCCGTCTGTACACTTGCCAAAAAACTCTGGACAAGGAGTAGCCATGGAAACGCATACCAGATGTCTCAAGAGGTGCATAAAAGCATCTCAAAACCAAGTTAGGAGGAATACTTGGAAAACACTGGGAAAGGTAAGAGTCTCTGCTTATGGGGAAAGCAAAGCCTGTGATTGCTCCTCTGAATATAGGACATAGGTCAAGGCAAAAATTCCACCCCCTGAGCCGGTTTTGCAAAGACTAACTTCATAGCCAAGCCCTGCTTGTCAAGGATGTTTGATAACACAGTTTCTCTAGCCTGGGCTAATCTCCAGGTGGAGTGGCCAGGACTACTTGGCTGCCACCAGATCTCCTGTTCCATGGTTAATCACCTGATCCAGTGAAGCTCCAGAGAGTGTGAGCCTCCGCAAAAGATAAAGAAAGGTGCCTCGAGACTATTTCTGATGCCAGTGCAGAACTAAATTTCTTTAAGAAAAAGAAACAAACAAACCACTACCAGGTGAAACCTTTGGAATGAGTCATTTTAGCTGATCACTAGTTTCTACCAATCCCAAAGCAAGAATATCTTCAGGTAACATCTTAACCTATCACAAAAGTATTCTCTTGCTGTGCTGTAACCCACCTACCTGGTCCTCCCAAATGTATTTTTAGTGAATGAGTTAATTTCCCCCTTTGTTTTGCTCTGTGGTGATAGAGGTTTGCGTAACACATTGACAGTGGAAGGTGTCATTCATCCTCAACTCATGCCCCTTGGAGAAGAACTACTTTAGGTTCAAACTTGGCAAACTTCACAGACCGCTTTAGCATGCTGTGGCTATTATGAAAATAAGACGAGTTTCTGTTTTCCTCCTTGTTTTATTTAATTGCTTCGAAGTATGTGAATTAACTGATTATTTGAAAGAGTAAATCATACAGAGTATGGAATAGAAGTTTTCCTTTCTAGATATTCATCTTACTGCCTCCCAAGACACAAACTTAGTCACCAGCTCTGTGTATAGCTTTAAAGTTCCTTGTTCAAGTCTCCACCTTGGTTATCTGTTCTTGCTCCCCCACCACTTTTGAAGCAAGATTTATCATTGTTCCCCATTAGGTATGCCAGGATAGATGCCCTGTGAGAAGAATCTCCTGGGTTCATTTCCTACCTTGTGGTAGGAGAGCTGTGTAGTTATATGTTATTTGTATTTTAATAAATAAAGTTTGCCTAAGGATCAGAATGCGAAGATAAGCCACTATAGGCCAGTTAGTCATGGCACAGACCTTTAATCCCAGGTCTCAGGAGACAGAGGGAGTCGGATCTCTGGGAGTTCAAGGCTACCCTGGGCTACACAAGATTTATCCAGAAACAGAACCAGGTGTTGGTAGTTTACACCTTTAATCCCAGTGTTTGGGAGTCACATGCCTTTGGTCCCAGCACTAGGGAGGTGGAGACAGGAGTGATATGGCTGGGTGGGGAGAGGGTTTTGAAGGGTAAGAGACAGGAACTACCGGAGTGTGTAGTCTGCAGATTTGTGGAGACAGGATCTCGCCCCTTCTGTCTGAAGATTTGGTGAAGGTAAAAGGTCTCTCTAGAGTTTGGCTGCTTTGCTTTTCTGATTTTCATCTTGAACCCCAGTATCTGTCTCTGGGTTTTTATTATTCATGGCACAGAGCTAAGATAGATGGTGCACACTACTGTACTGGCTTCATTGTGGCATCTGAAGATCAGAATTCATACTTGTGTGGCAAGTGTTTCAGCCACCGAACCATCTCCCAAACTTTCCCTGGGAATTTTCTATATTAATGATAAGATTTCTTCTTTTCAGAAAGTTATGGTGTTGTTTTGTTTTTGTTTTTTTGAGACAGTCTTCCTCTGAGTAACCTAGATGTCCCGAAACTTGCTGTGTAGACCAGAATGGCCTCGAACACAAAGATCCACCTGCCTCTGCCTCCTGAGTGCTGGGATTAAAGGTGTGGATCAGTACCACCTGACAAGTTGTGGTTCTTGGTGCATAAATTGCTTAGCACATAATTGTTTTAAGGACTGATGCCCGCAATCTGACTACTGTTTTCTCAGATCTGTTTCCTGCATGCTTTCCTTCATCTACGAACCCTTGGAGGAGGAGATGCTTGTTCAACCCCATCTCCCAGAACCGAAATAACCACGCAGAAACTGTATTAATTAAATCACTGCTAGGTCCATTAGCTCTAACTTCTTATTGGCTAACTCTTAACATATTAATTTAACCCATTTCGATTAATCTGTGTATCGCCACAATGTCGTAGCCTACCAGCAGTTTCAACTCCTTGAAAGCTTTTCCCAGGCTTTCTCATGTGTTTGAAGATTTGAATACATAAAAGCAAATCTAAGTTTTGGAGTAAATGTTGCTTCCCCAAGCAAAATGGTAACTGAACAAAACAATTAAAGTTGACTATCCTGTTATATTTAAAACAATCAAAGTTGACTATCCTGTTACAATTAAAACATTCAAAGTTGACTATCCTATTACATTTCCTGGACTTAGATTTCAGGTTACTGGAGCCCAAAATGTAGGGAACACTGACATTACAGGTGAGATTTTGTGTTTTGAATTTTAGTGTATTATGATTTCTTTTAATTAACCACCATGTGTTCCTCATTTAAGTCAATGTTCCTCTCTGTTCACAGAGGCTATTCACTATTCAGAGGCCTTCACTAGTTGGTCTGTGATCAGAAACCTAATAAATAATCATGATGTGTTAGGAATTGTAAAATGCTTTCGTGAAACGATAAACTATTTTATTATTAGATATACTATTTTTCTTGCCAAATACTGATCAGTTGTGATACTTGGTGACATTTTCATAAACATAAGTAATCCTTTTAGTTCTTTTACATTAAAGCAGAATATTATAAACTGGAATTCTCACTCAACCAGTGTTTTTCATGCATGTACTGGGACTACAAGGCCTTCATTTACATATATTTAAAATTTGGTAAAGTAGAAAATGGCAAGTATTAATAAAGGTACAACATTAAAATATCCCGAGTAGAGGACTGGATTCTATTTCTTCAAAGTTTCTTTCTCCTTGCCAAGAGCTCCTAATTGCTTTGAGCCTCAAAAACATCCATCTGCACCAACAGTTCCCTGATGGCAATCCTATTTTGAACATACTGTTAGAAATCACTTTAAAATTTGTTTATGGAGAAGAAAATGCTATTTCATCTTAGCATAAGTAGGCACATTTTAAAATATTTTAATCATTAACTTTTTAAGGCAGATATTGCAAAAATGAAAGACAGCTATTGTAAGTCAGCATGAGAGTGGGTTCTGCAACAGGGGTGTTCCTGATTAGGGGGTAGCCTTGCTAGCATATCCAGCCTGCTGCTCATTATTTTCAGAACTTGGAACTGACATATAATTGAACCCATTCAGAGTACTTTTTTCTTTACTAGAAAAAAAAAAGGAAAAAGAAACTCTGTGCTTTCCAACTGTTGTCTTCAGGAGTGGTGATAACACTCTATTAAAATAATAGTTGATACCCCTTGGGTGCACAGCTATGCTAGATAGGGCGCTAACTAATTTACATTCTTGGTCAGCTCTATCCACACTCCAGGGGCAACGATGTTTATTGCCAGTTTGTAAATGAGAAACCAATAGCTCTGACAGGTTAATAATTGCCTTGCATAATGGTCAGCATTTTGCTGCTCCTGTCTAGGTCCACTTATTTGACACTACCGTGTCTAGCAGGTAAGGTCTTAAAACTTTTTAACATCCCCCTGCTTCCCTGCAACTGTTGTGGATTCTGAGGCATACCGTAGAAAGGAGGACATGGGGACAAAGATGAACTCAGCATCTAGTGCAAAAATAAGGAGAAGTCAATTCTTCAGCAAGAGAGAAAGAACAGAAGAAGAGAGAGGCTCTTAGATACTAAGAACATTTATCCCATGAGAGTTGCTAGCACGTGGGAGACAACCAGTGCAGAGGAGAAATAAAAAGGGCGCCCGTGCTGATTCCATTTTACAACAGCAGATCTGCAGAAATCACTTCTGTTTGCTTGGTAGGGCTCTTGTAACAAAGTGACTTAAGCCACAGAAGAGGGATGCTTCTTTGGGACTGCTGTGAGGGGACTTTAGCTCCAAGTCTCATCCCAGGTCTGTAGCAGACATCTCCCTATATTGTTGAGCAATTTCCCTTTTATTGTGTACGGTTCAAATTTCTCTCTTATGGGGACAGAGTCATGTCAGATCAGATCCTACCTTAATAACACCACTTTAACTTACTCCCTCTTTAAAAGCAATCTTCCAAATCACTGTTGTGGTTAATCTTTTAAAAAATTTAACTGTTATTAAAATATTATTTTAATTTATTTTATTTAAATTTTATATTTTATATTATTTAAAACCGTCAGTCCTCCCTTCATAGTCTTCCTTCTATGCCTCCTCCACATTGTTTCCCTCAAACTCTTCCAATGTTCCTTATTCCCTCTCAAATTAATGGCCTCTTTTTCTTTATTATTATCACAACACACACACAAATATAAATATAAGCTGCGAGTACATTTAGTATTGTTTGGGTGTATAAGATTTCAAGGCTGGCCACTTGGTATTGCATACCGTATTTGGGGGTTTATTCCTGGGAAAGACCAATTTCCCTCTTTGAGAAAGCTGCTGATATTTGTCTAAGGCAGGACCTCTTGAGATTTCCTCGTTCCACCTCAAGTCCTCTCCAGTATTACTTCCCTCCACTCTTATGCTCTCATCAACTGTATCCCATAAATTTGAGCCAAAATAAACTGTCTCGTAAGTTGTTTCTGTCAAATATAATACTTCATCTCACCTATCAGTAACTGAATTAGTTTCTGTTTGAGAGTTTTGAGATTTAGGCTTTTCACATGAGAAAGAAGAAGGATTAGAACACAAACCTTCATCTTATCATTTAACAAATAACAAAGTTTACTTATTTTTTTAAGATGGAAAACTGTGACATACTCCACATTAAGTGTCATTAGGAGGATTTATGAACTCAAAGCTGAAGCAGATACAGCTTTCTAGCTTCATATCCAGCACCTCCCTCCCAAGACAGTGCCACTAGCTGGGGACCAGGCCTTCACACCCATGTGTCTGTGGTGATACTTCACACTCAAAGTAGAGCAGCAAAGTAGCATCTTCTATAGCAAGAGCAAAAAAACAACAAAACCCAACATTGATACATTCCAAATAAAAGCATTATTTATAGGAAACCAATGTCCTAAGAGATGATGGTAAAGCTGGAAAAAGTCTCATTACAGAAGATGCGGACAGGGCAGCGCATCAGAGGACTTTAGCTTTTAATTATAAGCACTACTGAACTATTTAATTAAAAAAATTTAAAAAAGAATAAAATAGACAGATATGGTAATTTATTGATTATAAATTAATTGTTTCCATGACATGGTCTAGAATCAAGAATCAAATATGACTGCAAATATAAGAAAACTCTTCCCAGAGTAAACTTCTCTTATGAAAAGACTTTTTATTCACAGCATAGTCTAAGAAATCATAGAGAAGTACTAGAGAGAAAATAAAATTCATAGCAAAGGCTGGAAACATTTTAAACTTAGTGCTAAGGGGAAAGCTGGGATCTGTAAGAGGCTTATTTTATCCGCTAAGAACTTAAGTTGGCATGGATTTGAGTTGCGTTGCACCTGTACCTACTTTGTGTGCTTTTCTCTCATTACCCAGCAGCTCAGTCCAGGCTGTTGTGTGTTATTTGGGGGTTCAGGTTGCCTAGGTCCTGGTGGAAGTCAGAGCTTCTCAGAGAGACCCAGAGTGTGGCCAACAGACTCTACACATTTTTGATGAATGAATCTAAGAACCTTCCGTTTTTTTTTTTCTCTTAATTCAGGGGTTTGGAGAGAGGGGTTAGAGAACACTTCATTTTCCAGAGGAAGACCCAGCAGGAGCAGCATGGGAGTGGGGAAAAGATGAGATTTATGTGAACCTTTGTTCACACTCTTGCCCTTTATTGCCAGAAACATTTCTTGTAAAATGAATTTACCTACATGACGCTTTCCCTAAACCCAGGAAAGCCAAAAGCTGTGGTTTAGCTGCCCTAGACAGGGATAACCCCCTCACCCTTTCCACTTTATAATACAATTCTCATCTTCACCATCAGTACATTTAAATTTTGAATAATTTGTACGGCAGTTAAGAAAGGTTGGGGACCAAAAGTTGGTGGCAATAGGTCTTTTAAAGTAAAACCTTCACGAGCAAAACAAGACAAACAAAAGCAAACCCAAATAATGGTAAGTTCTAGAAAGATATATGAGAACCACAACCAGCTTGTTTTTGAGAAGCATTCTGATTGGAAGTTGGTTATTTATTTATTTATTGCACAGGGGATATGCACATGCTACAATACAAATGGGCAGGCCAAAGGACAGCCTGTAGGAACCGGTTCTCTCCTTCGATTATGTAGGATCCAGACACTGGACTCAGTGCATCAGGCTTTACAGCAAGCATCTTTACATACTGAGACATCTTGTCAGCTTCCGATATTTAAATAAAAATATAGACAATGATGTTCAAATAAATATGCAGAAACTCTTCTTGATTTGATCACTGGTTGTAAAATATTAACGGCTACTTCTAATTCTACTGTGCAGGGAATTGTTTACCAGATCATTATGACGTGTTCCCAGTACTATTGTTATGACTGTCTTAGACACATACATCCTTCGCAAGGGGCCCAAGTTCATGTACTGAAGGAGGTGGTATTAAACCTTGGGAAACTGACATTAGGCAGCACTGTCGACCATTCTGCTACATGATCCACTGGACTGTAGAGGGTAAGACAGAGATCAACAAATCATGGGGAGCCCAGTCCCAATGGAGCCACCTTCCTCATCTCTGGTCCTGCTCAGGGAACATCAAAGAAGAGGGACTGAAAGAGCCAGAGGACCAGGAAGACTGCTGTGGAACAGTCTGCCCCACAAATGACTGAATAAATGGGACTGGAACGGTAGCCATATTGATGGGCATGTTAACGTGGAAGGGGGATATCCCCACAGGGTGAGATCCCTAGACTAATAGCTACCGACAACTGCAGATTGCTGGGAGAACTAGCAATCAGCAAGCATCCAGCACAGCTTCCTGTTGGAATTCACCATACTTGTATCAAATGTTCCATTCAAGAACATGCCTAAATTTCTGTTCTTAGAACTTCTCAACGCCCCATTTGAGAATCACCTTGGAGTTAAATGAGTTGGAATCAAATCATTCATCAGCTAATTTTCAGCTAATTTTCAACCAAAAAGATGAGTCCTCTTTTTGGTTGTCCAACACACAGTGGCCAGTCCTGAAACCATATATACACAAACAACAAAAACACTCAGTAGGTTGTATGCATATATAAATATATTTGTGCATACACATACAAGTCTAGGTGGCATAAAAACAGAGACTACTAATTCGTGAATATTACAATTGCCTGTGTCTCCTTACAAAAATGTAAGATTACACTGCTATTGAATATTTTAATCAAGGATTCTTACTTGTTATGGTTTTCAGTAAAAGAAAAGTTCCTTTTCTCAGAATTACAACAATAAGAGTGTTAAAGTATGCTAATTTACCTGTATTTATTATTCAAATATGCTCATTTTCTGAATAGTAATTTGCTGATTATTATAACAGTTACTTTGAATTCTCTGCTGCCTGAAAATTAGCTGATGAATGATTTAATTCCAACTCATTTAACTCCAAGGTGATTCTCAAAGGGGGCGTTGAGAAGTTCTAAGAACAGAAATTTAGGCATGTTCTTGAATGGAACATTTGATACACGTATGGTGAATTCCAACAGGAGGCTGTGCTGGATGCTTGCTGATTGTTCGACACTGGGGAGAAACAGCCATGTCATCAGGGGGTTTCTCATAGTCATATCTCGGGGGACAATGGACCAAATGGCCCAGTGACTCCCTATCAGTAATGTGTCAGGCCCACCCAAAAGCAGAGGGCTAAGAAAGCGTTGTGTAGCTGGGTACCATTTTTTCCTTAGATGGATCCACAGGTCATCCAGCAGAACATCTGAACTGAATATAAATAAGCCATTTAGACCAATCAAACAAAATATGCAACTGAACTCATTATCCTGAGACTTAATAAATTTTCAAATGGGGACATCTTTACTGTGCAAAATTTCTACCCTCAGCAGTACGTGGCCTCGGTGAATGGAGCAAGAGTTTGCCCTCCATAATCCAGGTGTTACCAGAGAGATGGTCTTCGAGAAACACAAATCTACCACTACTCTGCTTTAGAAAAAGTCCATTTGCAGATGAAATATACTTAATAGAATTTATTTGAACAAAGACCACTGAATTGCCCAGCTCCCAGCACTAGAATAGGTACAGAAGGACTCCAGAGTTGTCACATGCCTGGACAGTATTTATGGCCAGAGACACAGAAACGATGTGCAGAAATAAGAAATAATGGGATTCAGAGATGGGGCACAGGCCACCCAGCTGCTGTTACTGACTGAGGCTCAGCTTTTGGTTCCAATGTAGTTTCCAGCGTCAGGTTTTTAGGTGGCTCATTTGTTTCTGAGGTTGCTTAGTTTAGGACTAGAAAAGAATTCCTGAAGTGCAATTCTGGTATGATTTGACAGCATAAAACTTTCCTTGGTATTCCCAGAAAAGGAAAGTCAGGGGCTAATAGTCAGGAAGACAGCAGTCTGGATTTTAATCAAGCCAGGTTTTTAAGTCACCATGGGGAAGGAGAAAGGTGAGAATGAACACATCTCTTTTGGAGACAAACAGGAGCAGGATGTGTCCTTTCTGTTCATGGCATAGGTCAGAACCTAACCACGCTATAGAATGCTTCATAGGTGCTTGGCAATCAGCCGTTCCTGGATAACTCGGGCTCTTGCTGTTGTTCTGATAGAATGGGCTAAAGACTCATCCAGTGGCTTTTCCACCTCAGAGTCTTCTGTCACCGTAGAGTCTGCCAAGAAGAATGGCATGTGGGAGGCTGCTCACTATGCTGATGGGTCTGCCCAAGCTCTTTCATGTTCCAGGCTCCATTTAATCCCAACAGCCATGGCTGGGCTGCACCAGTATTCCAAGAAAGAAAATGTGTTATTTCAAAGCCTGAAGTGCTTCCTTCTTTATGGTAGAAGATATACAACAGGCAGTAAACTGTAGTTTCAGAGGGAACATACAAGCTCACTCTCAAACTCAGTATCGGGATTTTTTTTTTCTTTCTGAAATGTCACGTCTTTGAACCCTCTGAATTTTATCTTCTATCTCTGGGAGTGTGTACCTCTTGCTAGGCCTCCCAGAACGGCAGCCATTTCTTGTTTCCCATTGCCAAACAGCATGAAATCGTTGATATAATGGACTGATACAAAGAGGCAGGGAACTTGGGCAATTGTAATTTCTAGGATTATATTATGATGGTAGGATGGAGAGTTAGCGTAGCTGTGCAGAAAAAAAAATATGAACGAATATGTTTGTGCCAGTTTCAGGAATGCAAACCCTTTCACATTTCACATCCTCTTATCTGACCAGAATATCAAAGGATGCATTCTCCAAATCAATGACCACAGCCTGCAAACCAGCGAGACATTACAAATCTGTTCTCTCCGGAAGACTACACTCAGCACAGCAGAAATGAAGAAAAGCTGCTGCTTATTTGAGCATGCTGTAGCTCAAGTTACAGTCACTCTCCGCAATCCATCTTCCTACAGGAATCAGCTTAGCATAATGAAGGCGAGGAAAGATGTAGCCAACCCTCCCTGCAGCCTTTTGGATCTTTAATGGTGGCAATGATCACTGCCATCCCTATCTAGGTATACATGATGAGTAAGGAAACAGTTCGTGCTAATTACAGGCAAAAGAAACGCTAAACTGCTGACTCATTCACCAGGCGCTGCAGTACAATTTAGGTTGAAAATTCAAGTCAGAGAGAATACTAATCTGAATGTATTTACCATGTGGCTAATTATTTTTTGTATTACCAAACATAAATTATTTAATATTTCAACTCTTAATTTCTCTACTTGTAAACAACGTGGGTAATAACTTCCTTCAGTCTGCAATGGGAAAGTAAACAGATGAACATAAAAAGCTTCTTTAATGACGGCAGGCATTTGATGCTGTAGAGGCACATTGGCAGGGTACCAAACACAGACACAAATAAGAAGTGCAATCAAAGGGAAATGCCATGCCCATAAAGCTTTGCCCTACTGAATACTGAAAGATGAAACAGCACCTATAACTGTGGTCAGTCCAACTACTGAATAACAACAGTTGAGAAAGTGTAATTTCTGCCAGTGTGCAGCCCTCGGGGACAAAGCTACCCAGAATCTCAACCACTAGCAAACCCTGTAGAACAAAGGCCCTGTTCCTCAGCACTTCAAGGAGTTCAGAGTACCAGCTCTGAATTCTGGCCCCTCCACCCTCTAGACAGTCTAGGTGTTAAAGACAGGGCCTGAATGGACAGGGGTTCATTTTTTTGTTTCTTGTTTTGTAATTCTTTCTTCATAAAAGTTCAGGTTTTGAAGACATTTTGTTGATTCCATGTGTTTTCATATGAAACTACAATGCTCGCTAAGTAGAAATGCAGAACTGTGAAGTTCAACATCCTTGTGAACTGGATGACAATCTTTGATATGTATACATATATATATATGTTTCATTAAAAGGAAGCATTGAGAAAATGACATTGGTTTCACATGCATGACTTCATTTTTAACTTAAACTAACTGTGTACTGCATTTGTTTGGAATAAGGATGGATAGATGCCCTTGAAAGTCCCCTAGAATGTTATGTAAAAACATTTGTTTTTTATTGAAAAAAGAGGCCTATTTAATATTTCACATTAAATTAAAATATAGAATATGGTAATTATAAAGAACCTCCTTAACATTCAGAATTGATTGATTGTAATAAGTGAATACCCCTACTTTATTTATTACGTTTATATAGCAATGAATCTGAAGCTTTTCATTCATTGTATTTAAACAGATTTTTAAAGATTTATTTATTTATTAAATACACAGTCTTCTGCCTGCATTTGTGTCTGCAGGCCAGAAGACGGCACCAGATTTCATCACAGATGGTTGTGAGCTACCATGTGGTTGCTGGGAATTGAACTCTAGACGTTTAGAAGAGCAGGCAGTACTCTAAACCACTGAGCCATCTCTTCAGCCCACAGTATTGGTTATGTTCCTCAGAGCTGTGACCAAAGCAGTTTAAGGAAGGGTTCGTTTGTGTTTACGGTTTAGGGGAAGCTCAGCATAGTAGGAAAGACATGGTGACAGAAGGATGAGGCTGAGGGACGCGTGACATCTAAAGTCTCAGGAAACAGGGAGTAATGGATGCCTATACTCAGCTTGTTCATTCTTTGTACTCAGCCTAAGACCAGAATCCATGATGGAAAGGGGTCACCCACACATAAGGTGACTCTTCCCACTTCCTTTAATCTAATCTAGTTAATCCCTTGCAAGCATGCCTACCCAGAGGCCTATCTCTCCGGCAGTCTAGACTGATGACATTTATGTCCAACTGTTGAAATAGGAGTGGCGGCGGGGCTGCGTCCCCAACACCCCAGCCGCTTGGCTAGCTCATACCCGAAATAACAACACACAAACTGTATTCATTTAAGAACTGCTTGGCCCATGAACTCTAGCCCTTACAGGCTAATTCTCGCACCTGGACTAGCCCATTTCTAATGATGTGTGTAAGCACCCCAAGGTGCGCTTACCGGGAAGATTCTAGCCTATGTCCACCCTGGGTTGGAGTTGCCTGGGAGAGCTGAGCATGGCGTCTCTGCTCCAGAGAGCAGAGCTGTCGGGTCTGTCTGGGAGCAGAGCAGAGTCTGACCTCACTTCCTCTTCCGCCCAGAATTCTATTCTGTTTACTCCTCCCATCTATGTTCTAAGCTATGAGGCCAAGCAGTTGGTTTATTATAATTAACCAATGACCTTCCTCCATCATCCAACTGATGATATTTATCATCACTCAAAGTAAGCATTCAATATTCCTTACAGTGACATTTCCTTTAATGACTTCATGGAACAAAAAGAAATATCATTACCTTATATAGAATTCAATTTGCCACTTATTCCTCCTTTGTTAATTTCACAAAGCTAATTTTTATATAATAAATAATGAATCTCTTTAAGGGTCTTAATCTCATTCACAGGGTAAGTGTTCCTCATTGTCTAATCATTATATTTAGGTATCACCCGAATGAGAACACCAATTAAAACACTAGATGGATGATATTACATTATAGCCAAAATTTATTTTTCCATTGTAAATCATACAGTGGATAATTGATTAATACCCGTTTCTTGAATACCTGCCTTGGGTAATATGTTTTAATGGGCATTTTGCAGACATACTATCATTTCACCTTTTAAATAAGCTCTCAGGTTAGATGAAGAATTCTAACTTAAAAATAGGGATATCATCAGAAAGGATGACAGTGGTTGATTGGTTGATGTCATCAGAAAGGGTTACAATGGTTGATTGTTGATGTCATCAGAAAGGGTTGCAATGGTTGATTAGTTGATATTATCAAAAAGGGTGACAATGATTGATTGAAGCACACAATCATTACATTACTCAACCAGAGTTCATGAGAGTTATTCAGAAAATAACATCAGCATAAGAGATCCAGACATAGTGAAACACAGAATCTGAGATTATTTCTCTTACTTCAGGAGACTGCTCAGGCCAGACCAAGGCACAGACATCTGGGATCTGATGAGGATCTTCATGCCTTCACATAAGAAGGTAGATGCTTGAGAAAGTAACTTCTCTTCAAGGGTCTTAATCTCATTTACAGGGAAGAGGACCCTCACAGCACACCACCTCTGAAAGGTACCAGTTTTTAATGCCATCACACAAGCACTGTGTGGTGAGCTGTGGAGGAGCCAACACCATTATACTCATATTAAAAATCTGGTTGTCATCTCACACAGTGTCTTATATTGTTCTTTTTCAAGATTTAATTATAAAATGTATAGACGCCATTTTCTTTTAGTGTTGAAATAGCACATAGAGAAAGCAAGGAGTGTGAGAGTTAGGATGCCAATTGCCAAGGAGAAGTCTTCCTCCTTAATTGCCGTTTTCTACCCACTGGAGCTGAGGGCTGCGTGCACATGCTAATGAAACCCTCAACTAGATTAATAGGCGTATGTTTACATCAATCTTATAGCAGCTGTGCAGCAGAAACTCTCTGGAAGCATTCTAAAATTATAATTTTGATTTTTAATGTTAGTAAGTACCATGCAGTTCTAGTAAATCATTCTTGCTGAGGCAAGAAACTTATCAAGATTTATCTGAAAGCTCTACCTATTGAATGGTAGAAGTTCTGCGTTCCTAGACACGTTATATTTAAATAAGAGCGGAGTGAGAAAAAAAAATCAATGAAAATTGAGTATCTGGATGTTGTTACTTCATTGCTGATATTTGTTTCCCCTTTGTAAGTCACGGAGTAGGTAATCAATTAATGCCTCTTTATATGAATCAATTAATATCTATTTATATGCCTTGGGTAAGATGTTATAGTGGCTATTTTGAAGACATAGTATCATTTGATATTAACAATAAGATCTCAGAATGAATGAAGATCCCTAACTTGAAAATAGGGAAACTGCATCTGAAGGAAGTTAAGACTTGCTGGAGCTAAGATTTATACCCAGTAGATTGCAAATTCCACATATAGCAGGTTTGCCAAAATAGCTTCAGCACTGAACTAAAAAATCAGATGCAGCAGGAGTTGGTTAATGCATCCCAAGAAGCAGGGGCTTTAGAAGAGGCCCAGACAGAGTGACAAAGTCTAATTCCCGATAAAGTGTGAATTACTGCTCTCTTAACTCTTCCATCCTGTTGCTGATTTAGTAAGCCTTGTTAGGCTAATGACTGTGAACCAAAAAGCAAGTCTGCTTTATAAAGAAAAATGACATAAATCTCAGTGGCTTTAAAAAAACAGTGCAACAAAGCAGACTCTGTTCCCTGAAACCATCTCTGGAGTGGTTCATGTCTGAGCCCTTTACCTGCCCACTGCCTGTGCCGTCTTGGCAGGGGACACGCCCTTAGGACAGCATGATAGTCTGTGGTCATAGACACCATACAAGCTTCAAGCGCCTGGAAGGGAGTGTTCGGTAGGAAACCTATCCCGGAACTAAAAACCATAGGCCATCTTTATTTATTTGTAAACATTTACTGAGCATATGTGATATGTAAATACGTTAGTCAGGCAGAACAAAGAAGAAAGTAAACAGTATTCCAGGAGCATGGAGTTTCTAGTGAGGAAGAAAGGGACAAGGTTAGCAAAAACCTAGTTACTGGCTGGAAATAAGTGCTTAGAAAGAAATTAAAAGTGCAATGAGACAGAGGATAATTGGTACCCAGTTCCTCTGTGTGAGCTTGAACTGGTTATGCAATATTGTGAGTCTTTGTTGACTCTCTTGAAAAATGAGGGCACCAGTTATAGTCATCCGTGAGAGATGAGTGAGTTCATCGATGAAAAGCTTGCAGAAACCACAGTAAATATTCACCAAAAGTTAGCCACCTGGGGGAAAAAGTGATGTGGCTGCTTCCAGATGCAAATGTTTGTATTTTGGTGACTAACTAGCCCTGCTTTGATGTCATCAAAGCATAAAGGGTGAATATTTTGAACTATTCCCAAATGGCCCATGACTCTTTTTCAACATAGAGTGGGAGGCTTGGCTGAGTCACAGAAAAGGCAGCTGATTAAAGCCCTGGAAAGAATTTCATTAGCATCAAGCTGGCCTAGTAGCAGGGGGTGACAAAGAGCTTCTGTGTGATGGGTGCAGATCACCACAGTTTGCAAGTTTGAGAATGGAACTTTGAAATCTTCCTCTTGTAAGTCTCTTGGAACAGTCTTCTGTGGTGAAGAAACAATCCAACTAGTACTTATACTTTGCTATTTAAAACTGCATGTAAAGCTCTGAGGTAATGTCTACATTTTAACAGAAAGGAAATTTGACCAGTTGCTGCAGGTTGATAAGTGTCTATCTGAAAAGGCGGGGCCAATGTGGGAGCTCGTCCTTAACACTTGATCCTTTGACATCAAGATGACTGGGATTCTTTCATGAGGATGTCATACTTGAATTTTCTCAGCACCAAAATGTTAATCTATGAGCCATTTATTTATAAAAGGATGTGCACTATTATATAGAGGATGTATACTTTCTATAAACACTTATAGCACCACATAAAACAGAATAAATATCAATATGGGTGAAACACCTTTGCAACTTCATGCCACATCTTGTTTTTAAATATATGGTTAGTATAAAAAAATCCCCATTCTTTATGACGTTTAATAAGTTGACTTATCACATAAGTGTTGCATCTAAATAATTAGAACTTTGAGCCAAATATAACTAAAATTTATCTACTGCAAAGTAGCCTCTAGGCTATTCAGTCTCTAAGTCCTGGTCCTCCAGGCAGTGTCAGAGGTGGGCTCCCTCTCATAGCATTGGTTGACCACTCCCATAAATTTCTATGTCACCTTTACCCCAAAGCATTTTTCATGTAGGATAAATTGTAGATTGAAGGATTTGTGACTGGTTTGGGGGTCCCAATCTCTCCACTGAAGTCTTGTCTGGTTATAGGAGATGACCAGCTCAGGCTCGGTATCTCATATTACTAGGAGTCTTGTGGACTCCCAGAAGGTCCCAGTGCACTAGGTTTCTGTCTTGTCCCTGAGATGCCCCTCCCCAATTCCAATTGTCTCACCTTCTCTCTCTCCATCCTCCCCTACCTGAACCCTCCTGTTCCCATTTCAACTCATCCCCAGGATGTTCCATCCTACCACAAGGACTGTGGGAATCCATGGATGTGGACTTGGTCCACCTTGACCAAAGGTCAGAGAGCAAGTTCTTGCTCCTTCAATTTATTCTAAAGGTTTGATGCTAGGTGTGGTTACTAACAGGATATTTTGATCTAGGGTGTGGTTACTTGATGCTTTGGGTATTGAGAAAGGTAATTACTTTGTTTTTTCCTTGTGTTGTAAAGAAGAGATCTCTTGCCTTCCCCCTGCTCTTTGGATTGAGGTATTTCAGTACTTACTGAATGCCCTTCTGACTCCACCCTATGTCTCTATCTTTTCTTTTGTAGTTTTACTTTTTCTGCCTGCCATTTCTTAATTCTTATGCTTCCTTCCAAACATGAATGAATAAGACAGGCGAGAACCAGGATGATATCGTCACTTGAACACAGGATACGGTAAAGGATACCTGCTCAACTATGTTCATAGCAGTTTTATTCCTAGTGGACAGAAATTGGAAACAACCTAGATATCCCTCATCTGAAGAACGTATCAAGAAAATGTAGTGCTTTTACTCAATGGAGTGTTACTGAGCTGTTTAAAAAATAACATTATGAAATTGGCAGGCAATGATTGGAGCTAGAAAACATCATCCTGAGTAAGGTAATCCATCGGTAATCCAGATGCAGAAAGACAAATATGATATGTACTCTCATAAGTGGATGTTAAATTTGCTGTAAACTGTCTTATTTTAATTGAATAGTTTTATTTTGTGAGCGACCAGAGTCAAATCAAACTGACCAAGCGTCACATGACTCCTTTACCATTGAAAAATCTCCAAACAGAATATGAGAGATATGGTAACAAGTAGTCTCATGAAATCCAGGTAACAGGAAAATAGTTAACCGCCTCTCATTTCTTATTAGCTTTGATACCTATTGGTTGCTGTTTTATTTTGGTTTGTTTACGCATTTAAAGAAGGCACATGAATAGCTACCTCTGCCTTGGAACATGCACTGGTAAAATTGCTCTAAGAGAAAACACGTACCGTCTATGACTATAAGCTATTGGAAAAATTTATTGAAAGATCAGACAGTAGCCAGCATTGAATATATGCCATGAATAAATGAATTCAGTGTTGTAGCCATTAGCATCATGTTCCTATGTGAGAAAGAAAAAGAAAAGATAAGTTTTATAAAACCATCTATTTATAAGATCCTCAATAGACAGCCAGAAGACACAGCTAAAAGGAAAACTCACTAGACTACAGCCTTTGTGAATACCGAATGCTTTTACATTTGCAGAAGAAACAGAACATAAAGGGAAATTTATAAAGTAAAAATATTTATAAATTTATCAACCTTTTAATTAAATGCCTTAGTTTCATTGCCAAACTCTATGTGGGTCTCACACTGTCTCCTCCGCTCTCTCTGCATTCTGTAGGATTAACAGTTTCAGTTAAATCATTATACCTTGTATGTTTTAATGATGTCAAAGTGGAGATAGTTAGTCATTATGAATCATATCTTATTCATAAAGAGATTAGAAATAAATAGATACAACCAGTTTCTTTAAGGTTCCTTAAAGGTCAGATTATTATTATAATGTTTTAAGATTCTACAGAAGCAGGGGTTGGAGTGGTCTGGGGCTCCTATAGCCCCGCCACAGATGATTTGGAGTCTTTATAGTATTCTCTAGTCATGGCTTTTGTTGTTCTCGGTGTTCTATGATCTTGAGAACTGGCATTTTCTGGCAGTAACTCTGTTCAAAGAGAGCTAGCCTTTCCTGTCTTTCCAGTCAATGCCCATGAGCTGCCTTTGGCTATGCAGGGATTTAAGGTGATTCCAACCTCTAACACCAGGGGGAGCACTGCTTATCATCTGAGCATATGAACAGAGGTGCTTGATTCAATTGTCAATCTTCATTATCTCTTTTCTGCTTGACAGTCCAGGAAAAAATTTCCCTTCTGTGTCTGGATGTACTCTGGCTCCACTTCACACGTCCAAAAACCAGGTAGGTGTTCTAGGCTTTCACTCAATTCAGACATCCTTGGAGCCACCTCTCGGCGTGCTATGTAAGCTACATCTTCTTGTCCATACGTAGGAAGGGCAGATAGTGTGCTCTTCAGTTCCCCATTTTTCTCTCTCAATACCTATGTGCATATTGCTCGCCAGGCAGACCAGTTTATGTATTAAAACCCGCGTGAGAAAGATGATTTTAGGATTGAGCACAACAATATAGCGTGGGTTAAGGCAATTATTTTAAGTCTACATTGCTTCATACTTCCATAGAGAATATTAGTAATTATATAATTTCAAATCCAGTTAAAACATTTACATAAGCATCTCCCTATGGAACTATAATGCCTGGGCTGTCCTTGTGATGTTACATAATATGCTGGTTTATTGTCCAAAATCTTTAGTGTGATACTTTCTGCCTGGTGGTAAGTCACTATGACACTCCAGGCCTCATCTTCCCCATTGGTAAGAAGAGAGAGAAGAGAGATTCATGAAGATTAAATGGAAGTCTATATAGCATATAAAATGCAATGAGTCTGACCCAGGCTAAGCACTATCAGTTTTTATATATCTTTTGCTTTAAAAATATTTTTTCCAAGCTTGGAGTGATGGTATATGCCTTTCATCCCAGCACTTGGGAGGCAGAGGTTGGTGGATGTTTGTGAGTTTAAGGCTAGACTGTTCTGCAAATCATTGTTTATGATAGCTAGGACTATGTGGAGAGATCCTGTCTCAAAAATAAATGAACAAAATCCAAAAGAACAAAAATGGCTAATAATAGATTATATTTCATTTACTCAATTGTAAGTTCTAACTTATAGCCAAATTGATTCCCCAAAAGGTCATACTGATTTCTCATGTCAGAAAATTATATCAATACTCTAGTTTTGAGACAAAAAGGAAATGGTCTGTTAGCATTTTTGCTATGTTGTTTTAAGTTCTCTGACTGAGAGCAAGTCTTCTAAAACATTCTAAACAATCATGCACTCAAGTCATCTCAGTTCTGCTAAACAATAAACTGACAATTCTAGAAACACAATGAATGATACTGGCAAAAACTTTATTAAATATTAGATTCTTCTTGGTAACTAGGATAGGCTATAGTCTTCTAGTAGTTCAGTGAGAAAACATACAAATATTACTCTGTATTTTACTCAGAATCACTGAAATATAGACTGGTGATAGCTACATTAGGTGATAGCCTAAACAAAATATAAGAATACTGTTTTAAAAAGATTCAGGTTTCTTTTATTAATATAAATTGTGCAGTCATTGTTAAATCATCAGACTTTAGGATGATTAATAGCATGTTTTGATGCCCTTGAGTTTGCTTCTGTAGGCTGTCTACTGATAAGCATGCTACAAGAGAAGTTTGTTTCTCTCGTGAGAGATCCCTAGAGAAAATTCAATTTTCATTTGTGGGTGGTTAAGGACTGGAGATAGTTTCTGGTAAGTACCTATGCAGGCCCTGTGCATGCTGCCTCAGTTTCTGTGATCCTGTTAACTTAGAGGGCTTTGTTTCCTTGCTGTCCTCCATCCCCTCTGCCTCTTCCATTGTTTATTTCATTGGATCTTGAGGGGAGAGATTTGCTGGCACCATCCCATCCCATTTAGGGCTGAGGGTTTCAAGGTCCATGTGTATTCTTTGATTGTGGGTCTCTGTATTTGTTCCCATCTGCTGCAGGAGAAGGAGACTTCATTGATGATGGCTGAGCAAGTCACTGTTTTTTGAGCACAGAAAAATGTCATCAGGACTTATTTTGTGGCTGTGTTCTTTTAGTAGAACAGTAGCATTCAGCTTTATTGATGGATTTTGAGTTTTCTCTAGTTTCAGGTTCTTAATAATTAGGCAGTTTTGGGCATGAGCTCCATCTCATTGAGTTGGGCCTTCAGTCAAACCAGATATTATTTGGCTACTCCCACAAATTTTGAGCCACCATTGATTAGCCTACCTGGCCGGTAGCACAGCACTGTAGATCACAGTGTTTGTAGCTGAGTCTTGTTTACGTTTCTCCTTTGTTAGTGTGCAGAGTACCTTTCTGCATCAAAGGCACAGGCACCTGGGGTGAAAGCTCTATGATGCTCAACTTCACCACGTTCAATGAATTGTAAAGGTATTATCATCAGCAATGGTGCCTTGCTGTGAGTTTTGTGGAGAGACACTCATAGCCTTGGCAACTGTCTGGGTTGTTTGCTCCCACGGGACCCTTTTGCCCAAGAACTCAATTAGATAACCCTTTCTTAGTATTGGAAACTTCATTTGGTGACAAGAGATGGCAAGTTAGGACTCTTTCTCCCCCATTATTTGGAGATTTAATTTAGGCACATGGAAACCTAATACAGTAGAAGTTTCCTAAAATATATACATGCATGAAGGCAATTTAATTTAATCAATAAAAATGAGATAATTCTGGGGTTTTTGTCTTTCAGTTTGTTTATAAGGTAGATTACATTTATCAGTTTATATGTAGTGAACTATCCCTGCATCTCAGGGGTGAAGTCTACTTGGTCTTTTGGATGTGTTCTTACATTTGGTTTGTAAGTAGTTTATTTAGAATTTTTGCATCTATGTTCATAAGGGAAACTGATTTGTAATTCTTCCCCATTGGGTCTTTGTGTGGCTTTGGTATCAGGGTAACTGAGGCCTCATAGAAGTTGGTCAAAATTCCTTCTGTTTCTATTTTGTGGGGTAATTTCAGGAATAGTGGAGTTAACTTTTCTTTGAAAATCTGGGAGAATTCTGGCACAAAGCTATCTGGCCCTGTTTTCTTTTTTTCTTTCTTTTTGTTTGTTTGTTTTGTTTTAATTTTTCAATAGGGTTATAGATTTTTTTAAATAATTTATCTGATCTTGATTTAACTGTGGTAAGTGGTATGTATCAATAAAATTACTCATTTTTATTGATATTCCAACTTGACAGGACATAAGTGTCTTAGGGCTTCTATTACTGAAACAAAACACCACGGTGAAAACGTAAACTGGGGGAAGGGTTTATTTGATGTATACCTTCACGTTACTGTTCATCACTGAAAGAAGTCAAAACAAGAACTCAAACAGCGCAGGATCCTGGAGGCAGGAGATGATGATGCAGGAGCCGTGGAGAGTGCTGCTCACTGGTTTGATTATCTCCTGGCTTGTTCAGCCTGCTTTCTTATGGAAGTCAGAACCACCAGCCCAGGGGTTGCATTATCCACAGTGAGCTGGGCCCTCCCCTATTGATCACTAATTGAGGAAATACCTTACAGCTGTATCTCAGGGAGGCATTTCCTCAACTGAGGCGCACCTGCCTTCCTCTCTAATGACTCTAGTTTGTGTTGACAAAAACCAGTCCGTACAATAGTTTTGCTTTTTATTTGTTTGTTTGTTTTTTTTTTGTTTTTGTTTTTCGAGACAGGGTTTCTCTGTGGCTTTGGAGCCTGTCGCTCTGTAGACCAGGCTGGTCTCGAACTCACAGAGATCCGCCTGCCTCTGCCTCCCGAGTGCTGGGATTAAAGGCGTGCGCCACCACCGCCCGGCTAGTTTTGCTTTTTAATATGGCTTTATAACTCTCTGGATTTCCTTGATAATCTGTTTCTATGTCCTCCTTTTTATCTCTAATTTTGTTCATTTGGATCTTCTCTCTCTGCCTTTTAGTGACTTTGGATAAACGTTTGTCAATCTCACTGATATTCTCAAGAACCAAAGCTTTGTTTCATTGGCTCTTTGTATTGTTTTTTTTGTTGTTGTTGTTTTTATTTTATTGATTCAGCCCCGAGTCTGATGATTTCTTGCTGTCTTCTCACTTCTGGGTGTGATTTCTCAGTTTTGTTCTATTGTTATAGAGATTTCAGGTGTGTTGTTAAGTTGCTAGCATGAGATTTCTCCATTTTTCTTTAATATAGGCACTTAGTGCTGTAAACTTGACCCTTAGGACTGCCTCCATTAGTCCCATAAGTTTACGTGCATTATGTATTCATTTTCTTTCAATTCTAGAAAGTCTTTAATTTCTGCATTTACACAGTTTTCATTAAGTAGTGAAGATTTTTTTTATTTTTTTCAGCTTCCATAAGTTTGTGAGCTTTCTATTGTTTATTTTACTGTTAATGTCCAGATTTAACCTCTGTAGTCTAGAGAGGTTAGTGGTGGAAGCAGGAGGGAGGAGAGTTTTCACTAGATGGTCTGCAACAGTATTGGAACTTAGGCTTGGTCATTGGACTTTAAAGAGAGGAAGGAGAGGTGAGGATTTGAAGTCGGGCTACCTACTGTTTCCGTGGCAAGAGTCCTATTATAACCCTAAAACAAAGCAAAGCAAATAAACAAATTCGTTTTTCTTCCTTGGGATTTATGGCTTGCACTGAACGTGACAAATGAAGATGGACCTCGTTACTGCCACCTGTCATGGGAGGCACCTTATTTTCAGGATTGAGAAGTTACTTTTTATATCTTTACTTAGGGCAGGATGCATGGCCCAATCAAAAATATAGTGTCTATAATTCCTCTGAGTAAACGGATCTCTCAGAGCTACCAGGCATTTTTTTCAAGCACACACCAAGAGGAATATGTAGACACCCCAAAAGGGAGAAATTTAGAGAGTGTCAGAGCTGACAAAAATTGTTCATTCTTGCATGTATTAATTAATTGATTGATTGATTTGGGCATATGCGATGACACTTTGAAAGCGTTCTGAAGGACTTTTTATCATAACAGAAGCTGTTTTAAGGAAAAGGCAGTCCAAAAGTGATTAAGCTCCTTTTCTAGTTTGAAAGCACACACAAGGAGAAATTAACGTGAGGCTCAGTTATGGGAGCACCGAGGAAGGAAACGGTTCCAGCCTGCTTTACAGTAACAACTGTCTTCCATACTGAGAGACGGATGGCAGAAGGAAAGGGAACTTTCAACACGCATGGACCAGCCCCAGGTTCCTTCCTCAACAACTGTTTGAGTGACACACATGAAACAGGAGCACTGAGGTCACAAGGGCATGGAGGCCCAGTGCCTGGCTTCATATATTCTTTAACAGAAGACAAAAGTACATACAAGTGACGATAACCAACATAGGGAACTCCATGAAAAGGCACCAATAGGTCTCATTCAGCATCAGCATGCTTCTCTGATATAGTATAACAAGAGTGGTAGAATTTCATCTTTGTCCAGTATACATTGTTGAAAGAAAAGTCGCCTTTAATTTCTCTTGTAATGTAAATTGAATGGATAGATATTGGATGCCAATAGCACAAATACTTGACCTCAAATCTGTAACTATAATAGAAGAAACAAAGAGCTAGGATTTAAGACCCCAGCAAGGGAAATCAGCAGCTATGAACTATGACTTTAGTACGAAAGGTAGTTCTGATTTTGGAGTATGATTTAGATCTCAGTGGAATGTGAATGTACATCTTTAGTCACATCCCAGGGCCACTGTTAGAAAAGGAAAACACTGTTTGCATCAAGTACCTGGCAGAGAAGCCTTAGTGCAGGATTTGCTGCCTAATGCAACTTCCTTCGCCTCTGTGCACTGACTCATTCCCGCTGAAGTGTGCACGATAACAAACAGCATCTTTAAAACGCCTATTCAAAGGAGTCTTCTGAATCCGCTGGAAAAAGTTTAAAGTCAAGGTCATAATCTAGTTAGGGATGCTATGCTTACAGTGCTACAATATACGCTCTCTGTTACCTGATAATATTATGTGCATAAAGATTTTTACAAGTAAACATGCCATCTATGTAGCTAATTAAAAACAGTTTTTATTTAAATAATTATATTAATTTAGATAATTTCAAAAAACCATTTTCCCCCTGAACTAAGAGACATATATACTCAGTATAATTTTATATATTTCTACTCATGTGTTGACTCTTCAGCATCAACACATAGTGCAATTTCATGGCTTGATGCTTTGTAGATACTTGCTTCAGTGTTTAGAACAGATCAGTGAGCACTGTTTTTTAACCAACTGTATACCTTCAAGTCACAATAATAAATCAAATCACTAATAAACTTATTCATATTCCTGAAAGTTTAAAACATTTAGGAGAAAATATGTATGTAATCTTTAGTAACTTCATATAAAATTTTCAGAACTGGGCATTTCCCTGATATCATTGAATTGACAAACATTTCATTACTAAATAACATATTACTTTATTCACAAAGGAGAAAGGAAATCCTGCTGAACAGATGGACTGAAGGTCACAAAAAACAAAACAATAGAAGCTTTACTCTGTTGTGGTCCAGTAGTTTCTTTTTTGTTAAGTACAGAAACATCAGCAACAAAAACAAGGAATTCCACTGGAATCAAATTTAGAATCCCAAGACAACTGAGATGTGCTTTAGCTGCAGTGCCCTATCCTTAGGCTGAGGAAGTGTCCAGGCCTCTTCTGCACAAGCTCCTCTTTGCTCTTTTCAGAGAATGAAGGAGGAAATAAACCTGTGATGATTAAGCTTGTCTCTGCAGGCAGCAGAGACACTTCCCTGAGCGTTGCTTCTGAGAGGGTCATACTTAATCCTAGGCAGATGACAATGTGTGGTGCTGATGAGCAACCACTTGTGGATATGAATAAATAGTGGCCTTGACATCTCCATGGAGATGTCTCTTCACTTGCCTTCAGCACCATGTTCGGGGACTCTAGTGAAAAGAATATACGCAATGGCAAAGAGAGGTGACTGGCGGAACACGAAGGAACATTGCACAATCATAGCTCTCAGGGAACCAGCTTGAGACATAGTTTCTGGGCATGGAAGACAAATGTGCACCTTGATATACCGAAATAGGCCTTAGTTTCCCAAGCAGTAAGTGCCATATTTATGAACGAGAAAACACGACTTGATAATTACCAGGGCCAGGAAGCCAGATGAACATTGCCACCAGCGCCAATTTCATGAGAGAATGATGTCCCCAGTAGAGCCCAGATGGCATGTTTGAATGAGAAAGCAGATTATGCCAAGAGGTTAGCATGCCTGAGAGCTCCATTTATTGATCTGTGAAGAGGACCATGGGAGAACCAGCTATGAATATTGATCCACGAGTGCGATGTGAGCTGGATATGATGCGGGATTTATAACTCTCTAAAGCACCTAAGGAAATCATATCTACTGTAGGAATGGCTTCCATCCCTTCAATCTCTTCTACTTTCTATCTAAAAATCACTAGAAGAAATCCCATCTGTCTAAAATGCAGTACACAGAATTAAGACCATCAAGAGCCAGTGGTGTTAAGTGAAGATGCTTGCCTGGAAGATTAAGACAAAGCATGCAAGAAGTGCCGGAACAGTAAAATAAAGAAACAATAAAGTCAATGCAAACAGCTCGACCAAGATCTGCTTCAGGAGCAAACCTAACAGTAATATTGCACCATTGGTCTTTTATGGGTTTTGATACTGTGGACAGCTTCTGTTTCTATTTGTGGACACTGTTGACTCTTTTGGTACCTGATGGGTATTCAACCAGAATAAAGAACATTTTCCGCTACTCAGTCATGATCTCCGGGAAGCCACGGAGCTCCGTATCAGCAAACCCAACTGAGGGCATAAACTTTGATGATGTAAACTGTCTGGGTTCCTCCAGCCTGAGCCTCCCTATGGGCTATAAGCACTTTTAGATTTCACACATTAATGATGAAAACTCACTTAGCAATTCTGAGTATATTAAGTTACACAAAAGTTCTTGATGACTCATATAGGGGAAAATCCAACTCAGATGCAGAAATATTACTCTGACAAAATTTCATTCAAGTTCACCTTCAAGAAAGTTTGTGTATATCACTTTGCCTAGCCAGGGCTGTGTGAGAATATGCTGCAGGGCTGTCTCTGGGATTTGTGGATGTTGGTCTTTCTGTTCAGTAGTGGGCTTCCTTGTTATGTTTATCTCTTTCAGTTTCAATAAAGGAGAGCTGATACTGGATTCCTATCCAAATTGAATACTTAAATTGAATAAAGAACATAAGATCAGATTCTGATAAATGAGGATTTCAACTCTCTCTCTCTCTCTCTCTCTCTCTCTCTCTCTCTCTCTCTCTCTTTCTGGTGTGTGTGTGTGTGTGTGTGTGTGTGTGTGTGTGTGTGAATACTTATTTGTGCTGGGGGGAAGGAACATGTGTGTGCACACGCCTGTGAAGGACAGATGTCAAATTTGGGTGTTGTTTCTTATGGGGAGGTTGCTCACCTTTTTGACACAAGTTCTCACTGGGATCCGGGGCTCACCAGTTAAGCTAAGATGGCCACTCAGTGACCTGTCAGATCCAGGGATCTGCCGGTCACCATCATCCCACAATGGGCATCATAGGCACCTGCTGCCACACTCAGCTTTTAACAGGGGTTCCCGAGACTGAACTCAGAGCCTCGGGACCCATGACCAGCACTCTGTTGATTAAGCTATCTTGCTAACAACATTAGAGTTTTGGAAGTTCAATTTAACTCGCAAGAACAAGTAGTCTGTATTCAGTTTCTGCATGAGGACTAACTGACTGCCTGGAGCCATGGAGTGCGCATTCTCAGCTCGGCTACAGTAAGGATTGTTATTAGTTTGTTGTCTTTGTGGCACAGAGAAGATCTTTCAGCTTTAACACAGGAACTGGAGATAGCAACAGTAGAAAAACAATACAGTGAAACTCGCGATGATAAGAATGATTTCCCACCTCAGTCTTTACCTGTAGTGTTTTAGTGCAATTCATCATGGTAAAAATGTTCAAAGACTGTGATACCGGAAGCACTTGCTTTCAACTTGATAATTTTAGAACTATTCAAGTTTTATCTCAGCCACAAGAGGGAGCTCAATGTCACCACCTAGTAAAACATAGCTGTAGCCATTGTCAACATGAACAGAAATTGAATTTATAAAAATAAAAACGTATGAGTATAGTTGCACTTATAATTACCAATATTTGAACATGCTCACCTAGTTGACTTTAAAAATATTGCATGTGTGTGTGTGTGTGTGGTGTGTTGGTGTGTGTGTGTGTCGGCACCTATAGGCCAAGGTATGTGAAGGTCAAAGAGAGCTAGGAACACTCAGTTCTCTCCTTCAACTACATAGAGGCAGGTAAGTCTCTCTGACTACATAGATTGGACTTTGGATCACTAGATTTGGTGGCAAGCATTTTTATCTGCTGAGCTGTGTCACCAATCTCTTGGTCGCATTCATAACATTCTCTTCCACAAGAGCAGAACACACATTCATTACAAGACACAGAATGCCTTCAGGATAACAGGCTGTATTCAAGCCATTAAACGTGTCTTTAAAGATTGTAAACCACTGTAAGACATGCAAACTGTTTTACATGATGGCAAAGATACTGACCAAATAACAGAAATATTCCTGGAAAGATAATTTTTAAACAAATGAGATCTTTTTAAAATAGCACAGGAGTTAAAAGATAAATTAAGAGAAAAATTGTGAAGTCTTTGGTGCTCGATGAAAATTCCATGTCGAAATATATGGGTTTTTGATAAAGCAAAAAATAGAAAGAATTTTATAGTAACAGACATCATTCCCAGAAAATGAACAAGGCCTTAAATCAATGAACTCAAATTGTCTACGTAAATGAATAAGTAAACTAAAGTAAGCAGAAAATACTAATGTGAAAAGAACAAAGACATAAGGGAATTAGGTGAAATCCCCTGGTTATTCATAAAACCGCATCACTATGGAGCTGATGATCAGAAACAAGGAAGACAAAAAGATGAATGGAGACTGAGAAACCAGAACATCACCACATACTCCACAGGGCTGCTTCAACTGCAGTGTCTGTAACCGTGAATGGATAAAATAATACCTTTTTGTGCTCACTGATCTTCCATGTCTGTTTGTTTGTTTGTTTGTTTGTTTTGGTGGTGGTAATAGAGTTGTGACGTGGGAGTCCCCTTTGTGTGCTGTGATTACCATTAATGAATAAAGAAACTGCTTTGGAACTATAGCAAGGGAGAACTTAGGTAAGCAGGGAAAGCTAGCTGAATGCTTGGAGAAAGAAGGGTGACGTCAAAGAGAAGCCATGGAGCTGCCGCTGGAGACAGATGTGCTGAAACTTTGCTGGTAGGCCACTACCTTGTGATGATGCACAGATTAATGGAGATGGGTTAAATTAAGATGTAAGAGTTAGCCAATAAGAAGCTAGAGATAATGGGCCAAGCAGTGATTTAAATAATATAGTTTCTATGTGATTATTTTGGGGCTAAGTGACCGGGAACAAACAAGCAGCTTCCTCCAACAGAGTTGTTTGTTGATTTGCTTTATTTTGTTTTGTTTGGCCTTTTCTGTGTGGTATTGAGACAGGATCTAACCCTGTAAACCAGGATGATCTGGTTCTGGTAGATGGTCTGGTAGAACTTGTAGCAATTTTCCTGCTTCAGTCCCCAGTGTCCTGAGAGCTGGGATTCTGGGTATGAACAACCACACCCAGCTCAGCTCTCTCTGCCCTGACTTTCAACAAGAGTTGATGTTCTCTCTTAGGGGCTTTCGCTGCACCACTTTCTAACTTCACTGGGTTCTGATACTATATAGGTGTCCTCCCTCTGTTTATTCCAGACAAAGCTTCTGCAGACAATGCTAGGAAGGTCCTGGCAAAGAGAAGTACCAGATACATTAGGGATGACTGCCTTCAGACAAAACAAAATGGATGCTAAGAGTCAGTGAGTGAGGATGATGCTGTTCAGAGAGTGTAAGATTAGGTACTAACAGAACCAGGAAATCCAGTTCGGGCACATTCTTGGGAGCTGATGGAATCCATCAAAGGGAAAACTAGTTGGAAATGGAAGCTGGAAAATGCTTTTTCTTATTGGCAAAAAAAAAATGAGCATATTTGAATTACTTTCTAATCACCTGCATTTCATTTTTGAAAGATATATATTTGGAGGCAACATCTATTCTTATTGTTTCCATTATGTTCTTGCTTCAAAAAAATGTACCTTTTTTAAAAAACTTTTTAGGAAAAGATTAAGCATTCATCAGTTCTGAGTCACAAAAAAGAATCAATATGTTGAGACTTGCGTTAAGATAAAAATCTCCTTTTTTTCCTAAGATAATTTTTCTATTTTTGTATCTCTATTTACGTAATTTGTCTCACTCTCGTTTTTAAATAATTTATTCTAAACAGAAGTTCTACATACATTAAGTTCCTGGCAAGGTCTGTGCTAGTCTGAGAAAAGAAAAGACGGTGTCCCACATATGTGTTCCTTTCTAATCCCCAGAAGCTGTGAATGCTACCTTCCGCGTCAGAAAGTGAACATCCGTCTTAGCTTCCATATGAGTCTTTATAGATGGAAGCATCTTCAGATTAAGATATCATTATAGATTGTTCTGGATCTGGCTGTCACCACAGTGTCTTCAGGAGAAAAAGCACAGGAAGGCTTTATACACAAACAAACAGATGTATGTACACACAAGCATACACACATACTTACAGTCAGGGACACCCAAGCACACGAAAGTGAAGTCGAATCAACACAATTAGAAGCCAAGAAGCATTAAGAAGTCTCTAAAACCTCTTAAGTCTGTGAAGGGCAAAGAGTGAGTTCTCTCTGCATATGATGATGCCTTCATTTCGATATCAGGCTCGGGCCTTCAGAATTGGGGGCCAAGTTTAGGAGAGTTTAACAACACCACAAAATTATTTTAGTTACTTGATTTATTTAACTCAAAGCTTAAAAGTATATCTAGGCAAAATCCCCAGTAACTAATATTTTCCTATCTTGTCATGTAGACAAGGAACTGAAAGAGTGGTTCAGTCCACCAAAATTTGTTTCAAACTGACATTTTTTTTTAGTAAGTCACATAGAGGCTGAAGGCAAATCAATACAAATTATATGGTGCCAGCTTGAAACCCTTGAGAACTTCCAGCTCCAATGCATGCCAATCAGCAACCAGTCAAGGTAGTTTTCACTGGAGTCCATTAATGGATGAGCAACATTTATAATTCTGGCTGGTTTCAGTTGTGTACAATTTCTCTTAACGTATTTAATATATTCACTAAATTGATTGGAATAACTGTTTTAAATGATCCAACTGAACTAAAATTTTATTATCTATATCTTCTAATTTATATTCGTTCTGAAACGAATGCTCGTATTAGCTCACACTGTAATAAACACCAAAGAATTTGTCATGCTTTCGTAGCAAGAGCCTGTCTGAACATCTATCACCAGGTCATTTGCAGAATTCATCTACAATTTTAAATGGTTTTGAATAGTTCTGTATTTTCATCTTTTAAGTGAGGTAAATGAGAATTTGAAAGACAAAATATTTTTTCTGAAAGCCGCAAGGTTGCTGAGGTAGAAGTTAAGATTCCTTTGACCTCTTAGCCTCCCTAATCTTTACATTACTCACTGAATTCTGACACCTGCTAACTCACACTGTTTTGAACATTGTTTTTGTTTTGTTTCAGAGAGATATGGGACTTGGGTAGGCAGGGAAAGGAGAGGATCTGGGAAACGTGGGAAAGGGAAAATATATGACTAAAATATATTGTATGAAAATTTTTAATAATAGAAAATAAATAATTAGCAACAGAGCTGGGTTTGAACCTGTGTTTTTGTTTTATTATTTTTGACTTTTTTCTTCTCTCTGTCTCATATTCCGTTTCTTCTCTATTCCCTCTCCTCTTTCTCCTTAGAAGGGTCTTTGGATTGGTCTGCAGGTATAATCAACAGTCTAACTAGTAAATAGCAAAACAATTAGGGATGAAGTCACATTACTTAAAGTAAGTACTACGCATTCTTACTTCATCTTATATATTCTATTGTGCCTCAAATTATTTTATTCCAAAAAATCTACCACTTTCACTTAGGAAAATATTTAATTATCTTTTTATGTTCCTGTTTTTCTCATTGTCAGAAAATTGCCACTTTCCAGATGCACAGCTTTCGTTATCTCTTACACCACTGTGATCCTTCTTTTTCACGTCACCGACATCCTTGCACCCACGTGCACGGAGAACCGCTTCTGAGACTCCATCATCCTGCCTAGAATGACGGTCTTCAGCTGTGAGGTTGGGATCATGGACCTAGTAACCTCTGATAGAAAGTCGTTCCTTAAAATGCATGTGTACACAAAGCACATGGAGCTTCATGGAGCCATAGATAACATGAGTGCTCACTCCTCAGGCTCAAAACCTTGCTCCGCATTGAATATTCTCGCCTTCTGTCAAGGATGTTCCTGTCCTTCCTTCTTCTTTCACCTGACTCTCTAATTTCTACCTCGAGTATCTTCTTTAGAGGATTTCGATATAAACATTCTAAAAGAACCCTCTGAGCATGCCAAGCCCTGGAAAAGGTATCTTGGAGTCAGTACGCCATCTTTGATAAAATTAAATATGTGCCATGCATCTTGTCCCAACTCTCAGCTCAGTGACATCAGGTTGAGCCAACTGTGAAGTCCTCATAATGAAGAACTGTAAACCAAACTGTTCACTATAAGGTAAAGTTTATGAGCACAACACTGCCTGTCTTTTCAAAGGCTAGTGTGTCTCACTGTCTAAAGTCAAATTCCTAAACATGTGCAGACTTCTATAAATCGACCATAAACTTCATTTCTACCTCTACTTTGTGCCATTCTCTGTGGACCATATATCATAATCCTCCAGTCCCCAAGCACACCAAGCACCTATAACCAGTTGGCTTTTTCACATCTGCAAGCCAGCATGAGCTAATCGCAATATCAACAATTCTTCTGCTTAAGGCCCACATCCACCTTACTTAGAACCAAATGCATTGGCCTTTTAGCTCTTCCACTTAAAATGTATCCATATTTGTACTCTAATAACAATACTTTAGTCTTCTCATGGCATCTACCAATTGTTTAATAAATGTTTATTTAGCAGCCCCTGGGCATTGACAATATAACTCTGTCTGTTCTAAATTTATTATAAATTTCTTCTGAGCAAAAATTGCATAATTTGATTATCCAGATGTACCCTTCATGTAGAGATGTTTTTTTTTCTATTGCAGAAATGATATGCAATAAATATTTGTTGAATGTAATCAAAGTTCTTTCTGGTTCTTGCACAAAGCAATATTCTTTTGCCCCAACCCCATCCTTGGCCACAGCTTTTTTCTCAGTACTAAGTACTAAACCCAAGGCTTCAGGAATGCTATTCAAGGGTTACCACTGCCTACGTCATTAGGGAAAATTCTAGGTGATAAAGCAGGAATTGATGCTAAACATGTGCCCCAGCTAGCATTCCACAAGGCTGAACATTGGATGGACAATTAACAGAGTAAAAAAGCTATGCCTCTAAGGAAAGTAAAGAACTTCTGGGTAATTAATTCCATGAAGGTTAATTTGTAACCTCTGTTTTTAACATCATTTGTTCCAGTGCTGTGAACTCCTACTGAGGACAGTTTTAGACCATGTTACTTTTAGAAGCAGGTTTGAGGATTTCTGTTTTTGCCCAGCTTTCGTGGGTATTGACTGAAATGGATCTAACATCTTTCCTCTGACTCATTCCTCACCCCAGTCAGGAAGAAGTATTATTTCTATGCCTAAATTCCCGAAGAGGAAAGTAAGGCAAGAGAAGAATGTGTGGTTTGTTCACGCTTAGCATGAAATGTGGATAGCATATGCACCGACACAAAGCAAGCAGACAGCACTTTTAATTGCTCATCTAACCTCCCGAAGGAGTCACCATCTGCTGACATTCCCAAGACTGTGAGATTATAAAACCCAACAGAAAGCTGAAAGCACATAATAAACCATGCACCTAGTCATCGATCTTGGAAAGAGTCCACGGTAAAGTGGAACCCATCAGATCAAACCAGCCAGGGAAGCAGGTAGGGTAACTGCAGATCTTCACCTCCTCCTGCTCCAGAGCCAGTCCCACAGTCTCACCCACCCCCAGCTCTGTAGCTGACCACCAGCTCCTCTCCCTGTCCCCTTCTCCCATCTCCAGAAGCCGACACAGATCTTCTCCTCCAACCTTCCTTCTGATTCAGTCTATCATCACAGACCCCAACTCCAGCAGGCGTTACCTGAGAAGCCACTGCCCAATCCTACCAGAGAGGTAAAGCCAGCAGAGCAGGGAGGTGAGTTTCAGATCTTCACTTGCTCTCTTCTCCTCCAAATGAAGTCCCCCAGTCTCATGCCCAGCTCTGTACCAGATTAAATATTTTGGCCTCTTCACACTCTCTGCCCCAAGTTCCAGGTGACTAAGCATGTCCTGGCTGAACACTCTGCTCTCTTGCCACCTGGGAGCCCCCTCAGCTGTACCAGCATAATCCCCATTCCTAAGTGTAAACTTTCCATACCTAGAAACACATTTTATCCAGAATCCCCAATAGCCACACCTAGCAGGATCTCAGAAGAATTCCCCTCCAGGTGACACCCACCCACCATATCACACCTTCTTAATAAATAAAAAGGGAAACAAAAACCAAGGGACCAAGCATTCACTCACAAAAACAAGGCCAGATATCAGCACGTAGAATTATACTCATGCCAAACCCAGATGCCTACATACCAGCATAAAAACATAATCAATAACAGCCAGGACAAATAGATCCCAGCAACCCTACCACAGTAGACCCTGGGAATTGTATCATAGTTGAAGAAGGACCTTGAGATAGCTTTTATGAACATGATAGAGATTCTTAAAAAGTAAATGGATGAATTCCTTAAAGAAATCTATTAATACAAAACAGAAAGTAGAAATAAATAAATAAAACATTTCAAGACCTGAAAGTGGAAATAGAATCAAAAAAAAAAAAAAAAAACAAAATTGGGGAAATCTGGAAATGAAAAATTTAGGAGCTATAACAAGAACCTCAGAGACAAGTCTAACTGACAGAATATGAGAGGAAGAAGACATAATCTCAGGCAGTAAAGACATTATAGAAGAAATGGATACCTCAGTCAAAGCACATGTTAAGTCTAAAACACTCCTGGCACAAAACATCCAGCAGATGTGGGACACCATGGTTGGTGTCGCCCTGGGGGGACATATTGATGTCCTTGGCCTATGCTGCCACTGTAATTCATTCTGAGGTCTGTGGCACTTGCTGACACCAGAGACCATGTAGATATCCATGGTCGTGCTGTCTCCAAAAGACATGAGGCAGCCCAGGATCCATGTTCCTGCTGACCATAAAAGGCGAGGAAGCTACTTTTGCAGTGGCATCAATGTCTGCAGATTCACAGTTGAGAAAGAGTGATATGGATGGCTTCTACGACCTTACCCCAACCCATCCCCAGGCTCCCTAAAAGTAACAGCCTAGAAGGAAGCCATTGAAGAGACCTCTTAAAATTGTGATAAAGATGCTGAAGTGTAGTTTGCCAAAACTGATGGCTTCTGGTGGGAGTGGGAGTGGAGAAAGACTCGATTTTCTTTAAGGGGATGGTCACTGGGTGTTTGTCCATGCTCCAGTGAGCATATGGGCAACACAAATTGGACTTGTTTCTTTTTCTTCTTTTGGGGTATGGGGGGTCGGCAGGTCACAAGGGTGGGAGGCAGGGAGGACTGAAAAGTGAGTGTGATTGGAAGCATGATGTGAAATTCCCAAATCATCAATAAAAACATTATGTTGGAAAAGAGTTAACTTAAGATTAGATAAGCAATTTAAGCAGCTCTATAAACCCTAGTGAAAAAGAAGCAGCCATTAAAAGTCTCCGAACAACAAATAGCCCAGGGGCAAATGGTTTGATGAGAAAGTTCTGTGAGGTTCTCTCCATACCTATTCAATATAGCATTTAAAATCTTAGCAAAAAAAAAAAAAAAGAAGAAGACAACTGAAGGGGATCAAGAGGACATACTGGACAGGAAGAAGTCAGAGTGTCTTTATTTGCAGATGTTATAATAGTCTATGGAAGTTACCATAAAAAATCTATCTGAAAGCTCTAATATCTGATAAACGTCTTCACCAAAGTAGTAGGATATAAAATTAATTCACTAATAATTGGTAACCTTCTTACACACTGAGAAGTGAACCATGAACTGAGAAGCATCTGGGAAACAACACCTTTTGCAATAACCTTGAATAAAAAATATGTTGGAGTAATTTTAACAAAGCAAGCGGAAGACTTACATGATAAAAATATTAAGACACTGAAGAAAACAATTGAAGGTAGCAGGAAATGGAAAGGCTGTACATGCCCGTAGGATTAATATATTAAAAATGACCATCCCTCCTAAAGCAATAAATAGATTTACAACAATCACCGTCAAAATTCCAAAACAATTCTTCACAGATCTTGGAAGGACAATTTTCAGCTTCATACAGAAATACTAGAAAGTCAAGATTGCTAAAAACAAGCTAAACTAATTGTGAATAATAAAAAAAAAAACCACTAAAGGTATCGATATCCCTAATGTCAATTTTTACTACAGAGCAATAGTAATAAAAACAGCATGATATTGGTCTAACAACAGACCAGTCGACCAATAGGGTCAGAAGATCCAGAGGTAAATCCACACACCTATCTATGGACACCTGATTGTTGATAAAGAAGCCAAAAATACACACTGGAAAAAAAAAGACAGCATCTTTAACAAATGGCACTGGTCAAACTGCACGTCTCTGTGTAGAAGAATACAAAGAAACCCATGACCCTGCACAAAATTTAATTGCAAATAGATCAAAAGTCTTAACACAAAACCAGATAAAGATACATTGAATGTGTCAGAAGAAAGAGTAGTCTTGAACCCATTGACATAGGAAAAGACTTTCTGAATAGAACACCGTTAGGGCAAGCTCTAAGATCAACAATGAATACTGGGGACCTCATGAAACTGAAAAGCTTCTGCACATCAAAGGACACATTTGCTCAAAGCAACAGCCAGCAAAATGGGAAAAGATTTTCTCCAGCAGCATATCCAATAGAGGGCTAATATCCAAAATACATGAAAAAAATTTTAAATCTAGATATCAAGAAAACAGATTACCTAATTAAAAATGGGTACATATCTAAACAGAGAATTCTCAAAGGAGGAAGCTCAAATGGTCGAGAAGGACATAAAACAATGTTCAATATCCTTAGGCATCAAGCAAATAAAAATAAAACTGCCGTGAGATTGCATCTTACAGCCATCAGAATGGCTGGAATAAATAAAACTAATGGCAGTGCATGCTGATGAGGATGTGGAGTAAGGGGAGCACTCATCCCTTGCTGGTGGGAGTGGAACTCATTACAGCCACAATAAAAATCAGCGTGGCAGTTATTCAGGAAGATGATAATCTCTCTACCTCAAGACCTGGTTATACTACTCTTGGGCACAAACCCAAAGGATGCTTCTTCCAAGCACAGAGACACTTTTGCAGCCATCTTCATTGCTGCTCTATTCATAACAGCTAGAATTTTGAAACAATCTATATGTCCCTCAACAGATGGATATATATACATATACATATACACACATATATACATATACACACACATATATATACATATATGTGGGGGGTACATTTCGACAATGTAATGTTATTCAGTCATTAACAAAATGAAATTATGAAAACTGCAGGTAAATAGATGGAACTAGAAAAGAATCATCCAGAGAGAGATATCCCTAACCCAGAAAAACAAATACGGTACGCGTTCCCTTAGATGTATATATTAACTTTCAAGTCAGCGATAGTCAAGCTATAATACATAGAACCACAGAGGGTAGGTATAGAGTAAGGTTCTGAGGGTGGAGAGATATATCATCCAAAGAGAGTGAAATATAATAGATTATTATAAATAGATCATTAGGAGGAGGGAAACTGGAACAGGAGGATCAAGTGGGGAAGAGAAGTAAAGAGGTGAAGGAGGGGATAGAGAGACAGACAACTAGATTTCATGGCCATTTTAGGGATAGTATGGAAACCCAATATAGTAGGATCTTCCTAAAATATAGACATATGTAGAAGTGACCTAAATAAAATTACCGGAGAAGGGGAGTGACAGAGCCCCAGCTGGACATTTCTTGTCATCAAACAATGTTTCCAGTGCAGTTAACATGTTGCATGTAATTAGGTGCTGTCCAGAAGGGGCTCATGGGAATCCTTGAAAACACAGGCTGTTGCCAAGGTTATTGGTGGCTCTCCAGAAATTGACAGCAAGTCGCCATTGCTGAAGACAACACACCTCATAGAACATGGTGAAGTTGACTGCCTACAATGTGCCTTTACCCCGGTGTGTTTGTGCCCTTGGTACAGAAAAGTACTCAAAGGAGAAATGTAAGTAAGAACCAGCTCCAAATCTCGCGATCTACAGTGGTGTCCTGCTGCAAGCCATGCTACTGCAGTGGCGGCACAGTTTGTGGGAGTGGCTAATGGATACCTGTTAAGACTTACCCTACAAGGTGAGACCTATTCCCAAAACTGCATGGGTGACCAAGAACCTGATTCTAGACCAAATGCTACTGCTCTACTAAAAGAACGTAGCAATAAAATGACCCCAATGATATTTTTCTATACTCATATGTAAGTATTTGGTTCAGTCATCAACAACGAAGCTTTCTCCTGCAGCAGATGGGAACAAATGCAGAGACCCTCACAATGTACAGAGCCACCTTGGAATCTTCAGCCCTAAATGGCCTGTGTCCATCAAATCCCTCCCTTCACAGCTCAGGAAACCTGGTAGGAGAGGGCTAAAGAGTTACGGTAAAATCAGTGGGAGTGGAGAACCCCAAGGAAATAAGGCCTCTAAGCATGTTTGAACTCACAAACAAGTAGGCAGCGTGCACAGTACCTGCACAAGTTTGTACCAGAGCCAGCATCCAAGAGCTCAAAGAGAAGTGGACAGAAGCTCTTGTACCTTACCCAGAATCTATCCCAAGTTGCAAATAACAATTTAGTTTTTCTTCAAGAAGTCTCTGTGGGTAAACAAATTACTCTTAAGGGCATAGGCTGCGTGTTCCTCAAGTAGAGGACAACAAAAAAATGAACTCAGCGGCAACATTGTAGGTCTTGTTTTTGTTGTGCTTTTTAAGTTTAACTCTATTTTTACTTTTTTTGCACTTTATACATTTTATTGTATTTTGTACTCTACAGGTCCTTTTCATATACATTAGGACTTTATGGGATTCCTGAGTGTGCTTGCAAATGAGTGGGTCTCTGCATCTATATCTTTCTTTTCTTCTTTCTCCTGCTCTTTTACTTTTTTGTTCGCTCTTTCTTATTCTGATATCTTAGCTTTCCTGTCTTAATACATTTTATCATTATCTTTCAAAGGCCTGTTGTTTCTGGGAGATAGAAACAGAAACGGGGTGGAGCTGGGTAGGCGGGATTGCAATGAGGAACTGAGAGAAATAGAGGGAGGGGAAACCATAATCAACACACCTTTTTTTGAGAAAATTATCTATTTTCAAGAGAAGGGAAAATATGACTTACCTACAAGTAGAAGTGTAGCATTACCACTTAGTACAGGGTTCTGAGAAGCCTTCGCCTGGGGACAGCACACAGGAAGTTCTTACTTTAGTCTCTGCAAGACAGATCATAATGAAAGATTTGTTCTCTGTGTCAAAGGGATGTTCCTCTCAACCTCTCCACTAAATTCTGCTTCGTGCCTGTAATGCCCAGGTGTTTATTGCAAAGGTTAAATTCAATCACGTTGCCAAAGGCTAGATGACATTTTCAAAGAATAAAGCTAATTGTCTCTAGAAATATCAAATGTTTGACCACAAGTCGGTTGATCTCTCTGTCTTTGTCTCTGACTCTGTCTGTCTTTCTCTCTCACACTCATTATCTCTCTATCTCAAGTATGGAGGGAAAAAAGTCTCATTATGGAACATTAAATTGTCAACACTAAATAGTCGTGATCCAAGGTTTAATGTACAATTGTCAAATTCCTTAAATCTACTATTAAATTGGGAACCAAGGAATGAAGTTCTGTACCATGAAATCATGATAGACTATATAACAGTAAACTCCAGATGAGATTTCCACAGAATGTGTGTCTGAACTGTCCTCATCACTCAGTAATGATTTGTTAATGATCATCATGGCAGCTGGCATTCCCTTCAGCAGGATAAATCTGACATAATGAGTCTCTTTAATCTTTACCGCATTCCCATGATGTCAAGGATGTTAGCTATCCAAGTCTGAACTTGGGCAAGTGTCAAAAGTTGTTTTTTTTTTTTTTATTTTAATTGTGGTCAGTTTCATAGCTAATGAATCTCGAAGCTGACAATCTGACCCAGGCAGGCTAGGACCAATGCCCACACACTTAGCTACTATTTAAAATCTAAATGAAGTTGTTTTGGTAAATTTCAAACGATATATGAAACCCTAATAACCCTCATGCCAAAGTTGTTGCTCATGGCCAGCAGTGGGGTGAGAGCCCTCGTGATGTTCTCAAACACACTGGATGCATTTGTTTGTAATTAGTAGACTCAAAGGATCTACTGCGTGCCAGAGAAGGATGCTGATGAGAGTCTGAAAATGAATTCGGTGTGACATTGCAGCAGAAAACCTCCCATGCCAAAGATGTCCATGACATTGATGGGACATTCTGCCTCTCAAACAGCAGAAGGGACTCTGCAGATGGGTAAGTTAAGGATCCTGGATGAGACTATTTTGAGTTACCTGGAGAAATCCACCACAATTAAACCGTAGTTGCAGAGGAAAGAGCTGTGAAGGCGTGGATGCGGAGTCTGTCTTCACTGACTATTGCCCTTCAAGTCACGGGATAAGCCCAGGGATTTAAACCAAAAAATGTGACATTCTCAGATATGTTTCTTAAAACAAGAAGGTAGAAAATAGGAGGGAAAAATCCTTTTTGGCTTGACCCAATACCTGTCTCCAACCACTAATGGATGTGTTAATTCAGTGCTTCTAATCCTTGTGGATCGTGATCCCTTTGAGGAACCTCTACCTCTCAAAATATTTACTTCATGGTTCATAACAGCACCAAAATTACAGTTATGAAGTAGTAACGAAATGATTTTATGGTTGAGGGTCACAACAAGAGGAACTGTATTTAAGGGTCGCAGAATTAGGAAGGGTGAGAACCACTGTGATAAATCAAATTAAATACAGGTGAGATAACTTTCACACAATCCATCCACAGGGGCTTCCTCAGCCTTGCTCATTGCTGTTCTGTTCTCAATAGACAGGGAATGGAAACAAGCTAAATGTCCTACAACTGACAAAGGAATAATAAAACTGTGCTACATATACATTATGGAACATTCTTCAGTTGTAAAGGAAAAATTGAATAATGAACTTTGCAGGTAAATTCATGGAACCAGAAAATATCATACTGAGTAAGTAACTCAGATTTAGAAAGATAAGCATCACATGTTGGCCCCGTATTTCTGATGTATATTATTATATTGTGATTTTTTTGTTATATCATTTGAATTTGGCATACAGTTAAATTTACTTAATCTGGATACATATCGACCTTACAGGTGATGTCAATCAACTGACATCTTGAAGTGCTACTTTTATTAAACAAATGTTAAGATAAATGCTTAATTGTTGAAATAAACTATTAAAAATCACCTAAAAATTCAGTACATCACTCTTCACATGGTGCGAATCCTCATGGCCAATATGCCTTTTTGTAAAGGAAGCAAACTGATTTTTCAAGAATAGGCAAATAAAACTAGGAATGTACAAACTTTGATTCAAATTCCATCTCAATGCTTATGTGCTCTGGACATAACACTCATAATGATGAATACAACTCTCTCGTGTGAGAAATGACAGTAGCCGTGCATGGACGTCAGTTTTGCTCTGTCTTCTTAGGTTCTTGGGCATCTCACGCAGGCAATAATGTGGGTATATACACCCTTCTCCTACCTCCCTCCCTCAGTTCTCTTTTAAACGAAAACCAAAGCCTGTATAGCATTTTGGTTGTTCCTACTTAAAATCCTGGCTTTGAATTCTTCCAGTGGGACTTGTTTTCCATTATCAACCAAAATGAGAATAAAGCAAAAACATTTAGAATTTTTTTTTAGCACCTTTGACAGGAGGCCAGCCTGATAGAGTATTTTTTTTTTCTTTTCCTAAGAAAAATCTGTCTTCAACTTTCTTCAGAGCCAGACATATTTTCCAGGCAACTTCCCAAGGCCTTTCCTGTTGCTCTTTGGTTTCCGCCTGCTGTGTTTCTGTGGCTCCATATACACGGCAACACCAGGCACGGCTAAGAGAGTTTAGGGTTTAAAGGGTTAAGGCAACGTTACAGAATGAATGTGAGCCCTTTCGATCCTGGAAAATTTAAATTTAAAAACTCACATCAGACCACATTTTTCAAAATATTTCAAGTCGTCAACACGTAAGTCTGATTTTAAATCTTTTAACCACTAGCCTTAGAGGCGACATGACACCTTTCACTTGAAACAAGCGGGGAGCTTGTTTTCATAATTCCCCATTTTGTCTGACTGTATCTCACAGGCGTTGGCTGCAAATCCACACAGTGAACTGAATCACATACCCCGTTAACCACTCATTGCAGTATAAACAGCTAATACATAATTCAACAAAGTCTCATTATTTTCTGACTCCATTATTTTGGGATACGAAGTAGTTTGAACAGGTTGAGCTTCAATTTATCTTCCTAGATAATATTGTTTTAAATTGCTAAGTTCCAGGAGTGTAAACAAGGGAACCATTTAATCTTCTCAAAAGCGAAGGTCATCCAGTCGCTTATGGGATTCACACTCAAAATGAAACTGATTACAGTATTTGCAGAGAAGCAAAGGGTTAGCTAAGTGTCTTCAGCATGGTTGTCCAGCTACTATCTTATTATTGGCATAAATATTTAAAAATAAAATGCTTATAAATACTGTAAAACTTAAATGTACTCATAAATATTCATAGGTATGCATATATGCATATACATAAATAACTCATGTATCTCTCTCCTAGGTGTCCTACTTAGTATTTTTTGTTTGGTTTCCTATAGCTATGATTCTCAGCATAAGAATTAGCTCTGTAAAAATCGTCCAATGACGAGTAAAAGATACACATACAGGAGTATTATTTTGCTTGCTGACCTGTGAGTAACAAACTAGAAAAATATGTCTGCCGATATTGATTTTAAGTGAGGTTCAAAAAGTAAGTCATAATATTAACTAGGTCATATTAAAATGTTCCATAATTTGCATATTCTATGACACTGTTATATGCTGATATAATCACAAATTCATATTTTTAGTATTTTTACATTTAATAATAAACGAAATTCATATTATTTTTCTAATTTATTTACTTGACTATAGTTTGGTATTAAATTCTTAATGTCATTTTGTTCAAGTTTCTCTATTTTTATCACAACTGTCAGGCATAATTTTGTGAAATACAAATTAATTAATATTCTAACAAATTATGAATCAGTGAGATTATAAATGAAATTATAAAAGAACTCACAATTTACATTGTCTTTTACCATGCTGAACACTCCTAGTCTCTCAATCTTTTTCCCTGATAAATAATGATTAGCTTGATTTGAAGTTTTTGTTTTTATTTGGAGGCAGAGTTTCTTCTGTGGAACAGCTCTGGCTGTCCTGGAACTAGCTCTTTAGACTAGCATGGCCTGGAACTCACAGAGATCTTCCTGCCTCTGCCTCCCGAGTGCTGGAATTAAAGGCATGCACCACCATCACCTGGCTGGATTTGAGGGATTATTTTCTCCTAGTCAACTGTTGACATAGCTTTCCTGTCTTTGAATTCATCTGTAAATGAATTATCAGCTATCAGTTTCCTTTTCTCTTCTTCTATAGACTGGGTGTCCATTGGGTTAAATGCTTACCAGCTTGGGAGTTTTCCAGAATATGCCTAGGCAGTCATACACAGGGTATAGGTAAGAACCCACCAACACTGTCTAAATGTTAGTTGTCAATTAACATCTTGAATCTTCAAATCAAACAATCTTTATAAAATCATGTTCCCATACGTGTTCAAATCTCATTCTGTAATCTTCCACTTTTTAATTAGTTTGGATGCATTTACTAGCTCCTTCATATTTTCAATGATAAGTTCTCCAATATCTATTTCCCTCTTTTCTTTTGCATATTTCTTCAACCTGGTCTTAAGGTTTTTAACTCAAATTTAAATAGAAATTATTCTCTCCATTTATACTCTTAATTTCTTAGTTATACAAGGCATGCTCACCTCTAAAATCTGTCCTCATTTTTCTCTCCATCCTTTGTCCCCTCCAGAAGCTCTACTTTATTCAATGAAATGACTTCTATTTGTTCTAATTGATCTTACTTACTTAGGCGTTTGGACCACAGAGATCGCTAGATGCTTTTACCTATTGTTTCCTTAGAGCTCTGCCAACTTTAAAGTCTTGAAAGTGGTGGTTCATTCATGTGTGGATGGGAGTTATCTGTGCTGCCATTTACACTGGCTGCTTGCAGGCAGGAAGAGCCTCTGCTCTATCTGTTGTTGTCTCAGGCTTGAGGGAACTCAAGCCTTTCCTTCAGTTCCCACTTGCCTCATGCATTAATGGAAACTCTGCAAATCTGTCTAAGGGTTGAAAGTCTTCCTTACCCACTTCTCAGAGGGACAAGTTCTTACTGGGACTGGCTACTCTCGGATCCCCCACCGAGACTCTCAGGTTTTCATTCAGCTGGCTTCTAAATAAAGAAGATATCCCAATATCATCTTCATCAGCAAAATGGATTGTATCAGTTGTTCTCATCTGGTTATTGGATAATGTAACTGATTGTATCTATAAAGCTAAATTACCTAAATTTATCATGTAGGAACTTGGAGACAGGAAGAAAGTATCTGGGTGTCATTTTTCACCCAGAAGACCGTTCCCAAATATTTTCTGAGGTATTCCTGTAAATGTCCAGTCATCAGCTATGTCAGCTTCACTTATTTCCACCATTCCTGTGACAAATTAAATGAGGCTCTCATCAAATGCTACAGGCTGAGTGAATGTGATACCGATCACCTGGACTCTCTTCCAAGCTAATAGCCGGAACTCTCCTTCCTTCTCTTCTTTGCACTGAATTTATGCCAGGAAGAAACGTCCAGATCAGATACTTAATATACATTATACATCGCTTCTTTGTAACTTGCCTGCCTCCCCCAGTCAGCCTAGAAAGAAAGTTCCTCATCCTGATGACTCACTGACTTTCCTTGGGTCTATGGGAGAGGAGCTGCAGCATCCTTGTGCTCCAGGCTTCTTTTCCCCTTAGAAAGGACATGCTTATCTTTCCTCAGGAGCAGACTTAGTTCAGTGTCCCCGAGAAACTAAACGGCCCCCAGGAAGCCATATGGTTGGAATTAGATGAGCAACATGCAACCATGATGTTCACAAGATGATGCAAAAGCCTGAGGTGGAATTTTCTCTCTGCCGTTTCCCCGAGAGAGCAGGGGAATATTAAGCGCCCCCGCAAGTAGAAGCAGGGACTCAGCCAGTGAGCAGGAGGCACAGCTGTCTTCAGAGGATAACTATTCTGCGTCATAACGGATATATCCAAAGGTGAAATGACGGTATATTCTGGGCTATTTTTACTGGTAGCTTTCCGCATACGTCAAAGACTCTCATAAATATCTCTTCTTTCTATCCTACGCTTGTCTCCTCTCAACTGCGGTCTCCCTGCAATGGAAGCAGCACTCACACCATGGAGGGTTAAAAAAAAAATCCGATTTCCAGGCCATGCCTTACACTAATGAGCCCAAAATATCTGGACATAAATCTAGAATACCTAATCTTAAAGTTACCTAATGGTTCCATGGCATAATTATTCTTGAGTAAAAAATATTACCAGATGCTTGCCACTCAAACGATTGAATGAAGTTAGTATCATATTCATGACTTTGTGCACGTGTGTGTGTGAGTGTACATGTATCTGTCTGCGTCTATGTATGCAAATGGATATGCAGGCACATGCGTGTAAGTTAGAGGTTAACTCTGGGTATTTTTTTAAATTGTTCTCTTCCTTATTTTGAAGGAGAGTGGTACTCACTGATTCTGCTAGGCAGATAGACAGTGGGCTCCAAGATTCCCATCTCTGTCCCCAGCATGGAGTCTACAGCAGCACAGCTCTCTGCCAGATTTCTTATGTGGGTACTAGGAATGTGAACCAAGGTCCTCATATTTGTGCTACAAGATGTTTACTCACTGACACATCTACCCAATACATGCCTTGGAATCTTGAAAAAGCCAAATCTGAGGTAACATCTCAAAATTGCCATGTTAGAATCTACAGTTTGAAAATACCCTATGGTGACAAATTTGCATGCTTAAACTTAAAAGCCCACCACTGAAAAGATAAAACATATAGAATATATATGTGTGTGTGTGCATGCATTTGTGTGTGTATGTGTGCATGTGTATATACATATATTTATACATACTTCTGTAGGTCATATGTGTTACCTGCATATGTACTCTATATTGTAGCGTCTATGTCACTTATTAACCCATATAACACACAACATGCATATGAGTTCATTCTCTTTAGTCTCACAATAAAATCAATACCTAATTCCCATGCTGCATAAGAAAACACTATTAAAACTGACACAGAAAGTTTCGGTTGGGAGAGAGGCTGTGGCTGGACCTCTCATAGATACTTAGTGAATGCTTACAATGTATTCAGTGCTGGAAGACTGAATAAGAACAAAAAGTGCTTGTTAGTAAGAAATGTCTTTTAAATGAAGATAATATCATAGATATATTATAATTTAAGCGTACCAGGTGACTGGATAGATGAATAAATAGGGAAATAGATAGATGATGGGTAGATTGATAGATGATAGAATATAGACAGATAAATAAATGATAGATAGATAGATAGATAGATAGATAGATAGATAGATAGATAGATGGATAGATGGATGATGGTAGATAGATAATAAATAGGCAGATAGAGGCTGGATGGATAGATAGATAGATAGATAGATAGATAGATAGATAGATAGATAGATAGATATACCTATTTAGGGTTTCTATTGCTGTGAAGAGATACCATGACCACAACAACTCTTAGGCTGCAGTTTAGCTACATTTACGTGAGAGAAAACATATCTACCACATGGAACCTGTCCTATCCTGGGCTTCTGTTACTGCAAAGGGGATTCTCATCAACACGAGCACATTGTGCCAGCATTCCACTAGAAATGTCACACGTGGATTTGATATAATCAACAGTATTAAAGGGCCATGTCCATGAGCCTATTCCACAGACAAAACTGAGGGCTGGGAGTTGCTTAATTGCTCACAGCTGGTAAGTAAGTGTCATTCCAGAGCAGATCTGTAGACTTTGGCCACTCACTTCTCAGCCACCATACCACTCTGTCTCCCACCCAGCCTGGTCTCCAAGCTTTGGACATTCACTGCTTGGAAGATCTACCAAAAGCATCATCACTCCATCACCAGCATTTTTCTTTTGTCTCAAATCTTCCACCAAGGCTTGTACTTCCTGTTCCTAAAATTTAACTCTTGTCCGGTTTTAGTAGGTGGACTGTTGGTTTCTTTAGCAAAGCCTGCGTGTTCATCTCATGTCTATGCCTGCTCCCCAAGTTTCTTTGGTTAATGGAACAGTGACTGCCCTGCCTTGCAGCCACGTTTCCTGTGGATGTGCCCTAGATGCTGTCAGTGTCCCAGTGGAAGACAATGCTTCCCCTGCTCTCCTCCTCTCTTGGTTCAAAGCCCCGAGTACTCATCAGAATAGCTACTGGTTGTGTCACTGAGTACAATGAGGAAGGGCTCTGGGTTTAGCTTTAGCACTAACTACCTTATAAGTTGAACATCTCACCTAACCTGTTCTGGCTTTAGTGTCTTCCATAAAACAGGGGCAGAGTATGACATACTTTGAATGATTCATGTAGTGCTAGCACACAGCACTACTCAAGCAATACGCCAGCCTCCCCTCCTCTTCCTCCCCATCCTGACCTGATCTCAATGCCGTGGGTCTAGGCAGTGCTGCTAGTCAGGTTCTGTGCGGAGCTACTCCAAGTCTTGTTATTTATCTTCTTGTCACCTGAACTCTAATTGATTGAAAGGCCCCTAAGGAAAAGTGCCGTCTCATCCATTACTTCCCCTGACGTTCACTGGTTATTCCACACATGTTTTTGTTTCTCTTCGACTGTTGAAGACCATGAAGTTTAAATGATTCGTTTTGGAGATAAGAAAATGGAGGCTCAGCTTAAGAATGTGCTGGCGAAGTCAGTAGAGCAAGTTAGCAGTGAAATTGAAAGCAAAGTCAACACATACATCATGCCTGTGCATTGTTAGCACTGTTTCCATAATCTTTCAAATCCAAGGTCGGACGTTCCCTTCTTTAAAAACATTCCTACAGGATCAGTCATTTCTAATCTGATTCTTCCGGACATTACTGATGACTATATCAGGTTTTCTCATATA
>NW_026067896.1:6166722-6167438 GCF_014885135.2 Alexandromys fortis
TCTACTGTGAAATCACATATGCCACAGATTATCCTCAGAATCTGTTACTCCCACAGTATCTGACGTAGTTTCTATAAATTGAAAGCTGACAAAGAGTATGTGTTGGATTTAACTAGAAAGGGTTAAATCCTACTTACATAACCATGAATGGCATGCTTCGGGGCTGGTCTTTATGAATGGTGTGCATCCTGGTTCGTCTTGTTGTATAAAAGGGGCAGAGATGGCCATAAAATCTCACCTGAACTCTTTGCAGTAAGATGACATTTGTTAATTCTTCTAGAGTACAGTATACAGACATACTCAACCGCAGCATGCAAATGTCAGTGCTCACTGTCTGGTAACAATCAGAGAATTGCATTACTGTCAGATAACTCTCCCCAATTCATCAGCTGAGTACTGGGAAACTATAGGAGCATTACTTGGAATGATGTGTTCTCAGAGTCCCAGTGAGTCAGCTATGTGACTGAGAACCACTGCCTAAGGATTGACATTTGGCAAGTTCAATGTTCTTCAGAGTATGGGTGCACACTGAATATGTTTATATCCCAGGTACTGATATGGAGCCAAAAGAGAGTGGAGTCCACTGAAAAATAAGTAATTAAGAGGGGGAAATGAATACATATAAGTAAATAAGCATGTATTAGTGTGCCTGTACATATAAAACATTTCTCCTTAATTTAAGTTCCAGGCTGCACCACTTATACACCTGTAAATAT
>NW_026067896.1:6167470-6227640 GCF_014885135.2 Alexandromys fortis
TGTTACTGATAAAAATCCACATTTATAAGCTAGTTCTTGACTTTTGATTTAGCTTTGTCTTTGAAATTAAGCAAATAAGCTATAATAACTACTCTGATTGTATCAGTGTTTGTCTTTTCTTTACGCCTGATTCAGTTCTTTTTTGATTGCCTGGAGATTCTGTCTTTTTTACGTGTCCAGAACTTAAGGGCTTAAGTCTCAAATGTTTGGTTCATTTTTTTTTGTTGATTTTCTTTTTCTTGGCAATAGGATCTCATTATATATTCTAGGTCTGTCTAGATGTTGCTGTGTAATTCAGGCTGCTTGAAAGTCATGGTGATTCTCCTGCCTCTGCCTCCTGAGTGCTGGGGATATTGGTAGGCACTACCACACCAAGCTTATGTCTCGAATTTAGCTCATATTTCCCTTCACGTGGAAGCAGTTAACTCACCACACTGTAATGTGTTCCTCATTATGAAGGTTGAGAAAAACCGAAAAAGAAAGGAAAAGAAAGTAAATGTGATCTAAAAGTGGAGAGAGATAGAGAGGGAGAGAGGAGGGGAGGGGAGGGGATGAGGAGCTGATAGGACAGGAGTGGTAGGGAAGAGAGGGGAGGAGAGAGAAAGGCACGAGCAGGAAGGGAAGGGTGAGCAAGGAGATGTACCCTTTGCTATGCTGATGACCATCTTACTGCCGTTCAGCAGAGAGAAGACAACAAGTGCTGGCCAATGTGGCAATGCAGGCTGCCAAGCAGGATCAGAAATATAATCCAAGCCAAGTTGAGCACTGTAGACTTCTGCTCCCTTTCTGCCTCATCTATCTCTTGTTTCATATTTGTCAGTGGCAAAAACATGGGAAGGACTCAGTATTGTGTATAATGATGAAACAACAGAGTGATAAATAATAAGGTCTCAAGGACTCTTGTTCCTGCTTTAAAAATAATGTCTTTTACAAAAATTGATGAATATTGACTGATTTTTTTTTCCATTAGAACTGTCGGGGCTAATTATCAAAGAGTACTCAAATAACTTGACAAAATATGACAAATATAAATTATTTTCCTATCAAGTTTTCTACATGCTGTGATAGAATCCAATTTTATTAAATATTGATTTGATTCTTAAATGACTGCCAAAATTGTGAGAAAGAGATTGTAAGGATATCTTATACCCCAAGAGTACTAAGTGACACACACAGACTATTGGGTCTAAGCCAGAAAAAATATAATCTCTGAGATGTACTATTTTGTTTCTAATTCTAGTATCATTGCTATAAAAATACTAAGCATTGGCTTCTCTGGATTCATCAAAATAAGTGAGAACTTTTTATATGTGTGTGTATTTCATGCTGACAGTGATGTGCACAGCTAGCATCCAGCTTCCTGCAGAAGCTGACTCACTAGCAAAAGAGAGGCAGCCAACTGTGACTGTCCTTTCAAAGCCCTGCTGATCCTAACAGCTTAAGACCCCACAAAGAAGAGTGAAGCCAAGGACAGCCTCCCTAGAGCCCAAACAAGTAGTGTTGACTACGTATTTAGACATGGGTGGCAAAGAAGCCTCTATTCTGCTTTGAAGTACAAAGTTAGTTTTGCCTCCTGGTCAAAAAATCCTTCTCTTACTCTATTAGGTTGTCGTTCTACAATGGACACCTGTGAATATCCCCTTCCAGAGAAGTTACAGGAAAACACTTGATAAGGTAGGAAATTTTTCTACCACAAGGGGATGTTAAAATCTCCATATTTTACTTCAACATATGAACATTAGGGCAGTGTCTCTTATCCTTTTTTATACCCGAGAGTGCCCATGTAATAAAATTCTGGGCACATTCCTAAATATCTCTCTCTCTCTCTCTCTCTCTCTCTCTCTCTCTCTCTCTCTCTCTCTCTCCACACACACACACACACACACACACACACACACACACTATTGAAGGAGATCTGAAGTGCTTTCCACAATACGTTGCTCTCTACTTTTCTTCTTTGTCCATCCATCTCTCATACTACTTAGAATATGACCTCTGCCATATTAAATTACAGGCAGGATTCAGTAGACCTTGGCAGAGGCTGAGCCCCAGAGGAACTCAAGAGGCACACACACCAGAGTACATATCTCAATAAGACTACTTCTCTCCTCTTTAAAGCGCTGTTCTTCATGGGTTTTGTGGAGTATTTTGGAGTTTTTGTTATTTTTATTGTTCTTGGTGGTGGTGGTATGTTTGTTGTTGAAAAACTCACACCTAAACGAAAATCTAACACATTCACCCATATAAGGTAGAAGATGTATATTAAATCAGATCTCTTTCAGATTTTGACCAGTATATTGATGGTGCTCATGTCTATTATTTAAATATCAGGTTCAATTTGAAATTTGTTTTCTACATGGAGTGAAATAAAGGGATGTTTTATGGAAAAGATTTTCTTAGCTAAAGGACTCAATCAGGAAAAACACAAATACAGTTTGCTTAGATATAGAATGTCCCTAAGGGTAAATGGCAATTTTAATCCAGGTTGTTTGTCTGGGATAATGTTATCTGACTTTGATGTGACCCACAGGGAATTGTCCTTGTAAAATGATGCATGATGAATCTCACTGTGAGATGCTTTGACATTTTGGGAAGAAACAGTTTGCAGACATCCTGGCCTGGAGCAACTCTTGCTTCTGCCTGAATACTCACTCACCCACGACTGCAACAGAAATCTCTCTGTAAAATGTCATAGCCAAGAAGAAATGAATGAAAGACTGATTATCACTTGGAGAAAATCCCAATGGCAATGGCTATTCCCTAACACAAATATTCAAGGTAATAATTTCCCAGGCTCCAAGACGATCAAAGGGGCCTATAAACCCATTTGAGAGATTAAATTAAGTGCAACGTTTTATCATTAGGTGATATGTATTCTCCAGAGAGCTTTGAAGATGTCAACGACTCCTAATGCTCTAGAAATATATAAAAATAATATATGCAATTTATTTCTGCTCACTGTGGTCCTCTAAGCCTGGCACAAATTTCTTCTGACAGGTTGCTTGAGTGCCTGCTTCCCAAGATTGATTTCAGATATTAGACACAAATCCCACTTACTTGAGTGTTGTCTGCCCTTCAACACTCAAGAAGGATTTGTACAGGGATACTGCTACCTAACTGTGGGAACGTTAAGCTTTCTGCTGATTCTTCAGGATCAAGATACAAATCTGTTCTCTTTTCCTAGTGTAGTGAATTTTCTCAATGCTCTTATCTGTTTGGTTTGAAATATTAATGTTGCTTGAAGTTTACACCTCCACACATCATGATTTGTGTGCTGACTTCCCAGAAATATTATCACTATGTTTCTCATGATCAGTTCTATGCAAATAACCTTCAAAATGGCTCAAGTTCTGAAATTCCTTTCATGAGTTAAATCAGATGTGTTCTGCTTGTATTGTATGGCTGTGATATAAAACATGAAAACAAACACAGTTTGCATTTTACCTGTCCTTCTGCTTTCAGTCTGTGTGTCTGCTTCAGTTAATGACTATGGAATCATTATCATTTCTAGCATACAGAATATGAATGTTATTATCTATTCCCCTAACTCATGAGCTTGTATCAGCCCTCATAGCTACTGACTTACTTCAAAGTCAAGGACAAGGAACTCTCTCAAGGAACTGAAGCAGTTGCAAAGTCAAGGAGAGTCTTCCCAGGGACACAGAAGAGCAGGTGCTAGCCCTTACCACTCAGCGCACACAGTAGCTCCTGGGTTGTGTGCTTGTCTTCATTCTGATTGACCCTGTCCTCCAAATACATGTTCATTTGTCCATCGTCATAACTCAGTGTCAGTATCCTCCCGACTTAAACCACCTTCCATCTTGTTTCTGGAGACATCCGTTTCTGAAGAAACTTAATCCAGTTATTTATCTATTAGAAAAAATAAAGTTCACTGCACTCAAAGAGAATCTGTATTTCTTCCTTAAGCATGAATCTCAGCACAATATATTTTGTCTTCTCAGTGAAAATTGGTGAGTACACAGTTACCTAGATACAGTCTGGACAATGGAGTTCACAGTTCCTACTTTTATGAAGTCTAGATTGAACACTGTGTGATCACAAACAATATTAAACACAATAACCCCCAAATCTAGGGCCATTACGGAGTAAAAATAAGAAACATAAAGTCAAGCTCAAGATTGTGACTCAAAAGTAATTCCAATCTTCACAAGTTATTCTTACAAAATATTACCAGAAATTCAATTTATATCCTACTGTAACACTCCATAAAATATATTTTCCTCCCTTGCCCACTAAAATTCCACTTTCTCTAGAAATGTAGACTTTATTATTTGCTAACTCCTTCAAATTCTTCTTCAGTGTACCCAAGAAGCATTTCAGTTTTTCTTACTGGCTTCAGATTTCAGGGGTTTCGTTTTTGTACCGTGTTCTTTTAATCCATCTCTTATATTCTGCAACATAAAAGCAAATATAGGAATTGATTCTTTTCTGTGCCCTTGCTAGTTCTGACATAACATCTTTTGTTCTACAATAATAATAGTAATAATGATAATAATAATTGCAAGAGTAGTATCTGCCGCAGAAGGAAGTCTTATTCAGTTGAAAAATGGAAGGAAGACAGTTTTTGAATACTCACCCATTAAAAACATTGTATCTTAAAATTATTAGAAAATTTACCAAGGGACTTCTTGGCAACAATGATCTATTCTAAAATAGCAAGGGAGTGGGGTTTGTCAATCAAACAGCTCTCAGAAGGGATGTGGACGGAGTTGAGTTGAGAGAATGAGGTCATTTACAGAGAACAAGGTCAAGAAGGCATCCCACTTGAAACAGGAGATTCAAGCAATGGCAGTACCTTAGTCCCAAGGCTGGAAGTATGTGTTCCATATGAACATACAACTCACCTTTGAAATCACAGACTGCCATGAAAAATAGAAGGTGGTAGAACTCCTGGCCCAAGTGTAGATCCAGACTCACAAGGGACCAAGCAATTCTGAAACACTGGCAAAAGAAACCAATCAAGTAATTATAACTGTGAACTATAGCTACCCAGATTTGTATGTGTATCTGTCTGCCTCTATCGGTGTGTCTGTGTATCTGTCTGTGTCTATGTGTCTAGAGACAGCAGAAACAGACTAGTGTGTAAAGAGTCACCCAGAGCACTGGGGATTTCAGATTTCTAATTATCAGATGTGTCAAGTAATTAGTAAATAGAAATGTCTATCATTTTCACCTCCAACATCCCTGAGCTAGACAGGTAGATGCCTTTTTTGAAAGTTAGCTCTCCTCATTAGAAGGAATAGAGACAACAGCTCAAATTAGAATCTGTGGTTTACTGTGTGCAAAGAGGACATGAGTTCCCAATGACTTGCTTTTCATTTAATATGAAGCTATAGAAACCATCCAGGTTGATGTGTTTATATGTAAATCATTTATTCTCATGTGAAAATCCACTGTGCAAATTGATTATTTAATCAACTTGTTTTATCAAACCCAGTGACTTCCAAAATCTTTGCTTTCATTGAAGCCATTACTTCTGTCTTTTCTCCCAGACCATGTGATGACAAATATGTTGGGGTCAGAAAAGACAACAGCAGTATTCTCGATGTGCTTAAAGTGAAAGACAGAGGTATTTCACATGGGGAAGTCACACTAAGAAAATGAGCTATAAAATCAAGAAGGAACTGTGAGAGCTAAAATCTCTAGTTTGAAAAAAAAATCACTAAGTTTTCTGAAAAACAAATTGGACCTCAGGGGAGAAATGGATCATAATCCATAATCCCAGGCAGATTCCAAAGCCCACTGCAGCTAGTTTAGCCAAAAGCTCAAACTTATGGTTCAGAGAGACGTCCTGTCTCATGGCAATGAGTTGGGGTGGGAGTAACAGAATAAGATAATTAACAACTGGCCTCTACATGCATAGAGATGCAGACACACAAAGAGAGAAGTACATAGAGTATATAGAGTACATATACATCTATATCTAACAGATGCACACAGATGCATGTGCACATTTATACCGCACACACACACACACACACACACACACACACACACAGAGGTTCATATGTGCATCTATACCACTATACCACACACACACACACACACACACACACACACACACACACACCAAAAGGAAGAAAACAAAAAGATGTGGCTTAGTGGCTCACTAGTAGAGGCCTGGCTCTCGTACACGAGATCATGCATTTGATATACCACAAGAAAATGGCAAGACAAGGAGGAAAAGTGGTCAACTAACTTGAAAAGAATGAAATATGCACCATTCACATAGAAACAATTCAAGATGAAATATAAAAAGAAAGCAGAATGAGCAGTAAGAGAAGAAAGATCCCGACTAGGAGTCACTTTTGGTAGAGACCTTTAAAATATATGTGCAACTGGAGGACTGGTTAAGGAAGAGTAAGAGGCACGTGGTTAAAACACAAGAGATAGTGTTCCTATATCTACCATATTTGATAAAGCTGTAAATACACAGATGTAAGAATGCTAACAAACTCCACATAGGGTAAATTCAAATGGAGAAAGCTAAGTGGAAAACAGCCTTTAGTGGAAATAAAAAATTACAGTAGCGGAAATACGTGAAAACAATCATGAACTCTCTTAAGTAATGGCTGAGAATCAGGTCTTTTAGAGATAAGTTCCCCCCATTGCAATTTAAATGTCACCCATTTCATTTGGTAGTTGTATAAATAGAGGTAAGTCATTTCCTCTCTAATTCAGTTTCCCGTGTATTGACAATATCAGAAGCTATGCAAAAGATTATTATGCAGATTACACATGTTAATCTCTGAAAAGAATTTAGGGCAAACCCTTACATAACCTAATCACTTACAGTGAATGTTAGATAAAATAATAAACTTGGAATGACAGAATTGAAAAAAAATAGAAATAAATAGGATAAAAAGATGATAGAGAGACTTGAATTATATAAAATTGAATGTGTTTCTTTGAAGCGAGGTCTTTATGCAGCATTGGATGACCTGAAACTTGCTATGGAGACCAGGCTAGCCTCAAACTACAGATATATCTGCCTGCCTAGTCCAAGTACTGGGAATAAGCTTTGTAGCACTATGACTAGTTGAATTTGCCGTCTATATGTTTTCTTATATGTTTCTGCTCCCATATCCTAAAATTTGACAAAACAGGGTATGTTTTACATTAAAACATAATGACAATTCCATATTTTCATGTTGCTAGTGTTATTGACATTGAATTGCCATCCCAAAGAATATGCTTTATGCAAAATATTGCCATAAAATATATATTACTTAAAATTGGATCTTAGTGACATTACTATACTTATATCAATTTTGTATTACTTTAATTTATATTTTAAGAGCTACAAATTATAAAACATATTTTTATGGCATGCAGCTTTTATATATTATATAATAGTGAACTATTTTGTTCTATTCTAGTTTAATTTGGAATAATCCCTGAAATAGATTATCGATTAACTAAAATCTAATCAATTAGCAAAAAAAACCCCACTGTTTTAAAAGAATGCTCATTTTTCTCCAAAATCAAACAAAAACTTTCATAGTATTTATGAGAATCTCTATTTTTTTAATCAATATCATATTTAGCAAACAAACATTATATAGGATCTACAGTATAACTAAAATATTCATTGAGTTTCTGAATTAGCTGTTAGGAATGGATATATAGTGAGCTTCATTTTAGAATGTGTGGCCCCCTTCCTCACACTACTTTTTTCTCTTTGCTATCTGGATTCCGTTATAACTAGAGGAGTAACAGAAGAGATGAGTCAAGTCCTGTTTACCGTGTGATGCTTCTTCCCCAAGTCCCACAAATTAGGAAAGTAAAGTTGCAGAAGAAAAGTTCCAAGGATGGACCACAGAATACAGAGGCGGATGCTCCTCTAGACAGATACTAGTAACTGTTCTTAGTTTTCTCTTTTGTTTTTGTTTTTCTTTTTTTTGAGCTTTCTTTCAGAGTATTGAGCTTAGCAAGGAGCCCATTAAAATATCCAAGGGCACTCACTTGAGACAGTTTTAGTGGAAAAAAAATCAGGCTATGTTAATACCAACATGTTGTAGGGAAAGAAGGATCTACCAGACCACTTCAGAACCAGAACCAAATCTGTTGTCAGCTCGTACGGGTGGAGACAAAAGGACAAACACATTGCTCTTTATTTCACAACACAGCCTTCACCTGGAAATAGTGTTTGACTGCTCACAGGTGCCTCCTACACAGCGTTTCCAAAAGAGCTACTTTTAAAATCCTTATATTTTTATCATCCAATCTTAGACCTGGTAAATAGAGAATGTCCTCCCCGAAAGAGAAACATTTGGAAAGAGAAACCTGTCTCGCCGTTTGATGGTTTATGGCCGTCCGTTGTCATTGTTTAATGAGGCATGATTCACTTCTAAAATAGAAATGAAGTCAGGGATTGCATTATAATTATCTATTTGTAACATATTTGATGTAGGCAGGTAGATAAACACAATGTGGCTAAAATATGCCTTTTTAAAAAAAGGTACGTTCTGTACCTGGAAAGTTGCAATACTTTCCTGCTTTTTCTGAAACAGCATTATTCTACTGTCAGAAACAAAATTAACTTAATGCTAATCACCCATTGGCTTCTCTAGTTCATGGTCACCCAGGCAGTTCTAGGTATAGGTTTTTTTCCTAGTGAGTGGGCCTTGAGTCAAACCAGATATTGGTTGTTTACCACTACAAGCTTTGTGGAACCATTGCTCTCGTATATGTTTTAGGAAGGACAGAATTGTACAGAAAAGGTTTTGTGGCTGGGCTGGTGTTTACATTTCTCTTTTGGTAGCTTTTAGAGTACCTTCTCCATACCAAAGACTTTTTGTTTGTTTTGTTTTGTGGGTTTTTTTTTTTTGTTTGTTTGTTTTGTTTTGTTTTTGGCAGAGTTTCTCTGTTGCTTTGGAGCCTGTCCTGGAACTCACTCTATAGACCAGGATGGCCTCAAACTCACAGAGATCCACCTGCCTCTACCTCCCAAGTGCTGGGATTAAAGGCATGTGCCACCACTGCCGTGATATACCAAAGACTCTTAACAGAGGGGTGAAGGTTTTATGTAGGTACTGGTTCCACCTCTCCATATTCAACAAGTTATGTGACCTAGGGTAAAACCAAATACTACTGGTCTTTAAAAAAGTAGCGATAAAATGACTCAATGATATTTTGTTATACTCATAGATCAGTTCCTTGGTGCATGGTGTATAAAACAATAGCATATTTGGTGACTGTAATTATTTGAAAGAAAATGGCTCCCATAGGCTTATATGCTTTGGTTCCCAGTAGGTAGAATTTTTAAGGAAGGATTAGGAGGTATGGCCTTGTGGGAGGAGGTGTGTCTCCAGGGGTGGGCTTTGAGGTTTGAAAAGCCCATGTCATTCTCAATCTCTCTCTCTCTCTCTCTCTCTCTCTCTCTCTCTCTCTCTCTCTCTGATTGTGATTGTACCTTAAGATATCAGCTTCTTCTAATTCTTTTTCCTGCTCTTGGGACCTTTTTCCTTCTACTGGGTTGCCTTGTATAACCTTGATAAAAGAATATGTGCCTAGTTGTATTGCAACGTTTTATGCTGTGTTTGGGTGATATCCCTAGGAAGCCTTCTCTTTTCTTAAGGGAAATGGAGGGGGAGCAGATCTGGGGAAGAGGGTAGGTGGGGGAATGGGATGAGTGGAGGGAGGAGAAACTGTAGTTTGGATATCATATATGAGGGAAGAATTATTTTTTAAAAAAGTAAGCTTTCTGGTACTACTCCAGCACCATGCCTGCCCTTTGCCATTCTCCCTGCTGTGACAGTCAGGGGCTCAACTTCTGAAAAGGTAAATTTAAAATATTGTCTTTTTTCTATAAGTTGCCTTAGTCATGGTGTCTCATCACTGCAAAAAGAGTAACCAATACAATAGCATGTTTTTTAGAGAAAGAGATCTAGTAGTAGTAGGCATTATTTATTCTGACTATAAAGATAAAGTTCCACATTGTTATTAGTTATTAAATTAGTTGCAGATTTTTAGTCAAAATTCTTAAATAGATTGAAAATATAATTTATATTCTTAGTTTCCAGTACTTTCTAATATGAATGAATGGATGCCCAATTTTGTTGAATAAGTTTTTTTTGCATCCATTGAGATGTTCTAACCATTTTTCTTCTTTATTCTCTTTATAGCTGTGTTAACTTTTTATTGCTATAAAAAGTATCTGAGATAATTTACAAGAAGAAATTCTTTAATTTTAGACAAGTTTCAGAGATTTTAATCTTTGTTCAGCTCCATTGTTTTATGACCTTAATTTATGCAGACCAGTATAGCAGGGAAGATCCAGAATCCAGCACAGAGTTCTCCCGAAGCAGGAGACACTCATGTGGGGTTTCAGAAACTTTCCATTACTGGGTTGCAAAACTGTGTTACACAGCAGAAGCATTTAGGTCAGCAGAGCCTGCTTCCTTTCGTGACTCATAGGTGGGTTATATCAATTGTCGGTCACGGTGTATGACTGGGATACCTTGCTTCCAATCAAAATTATTTCAGAAAATAGAATTGTTGTTTCTCCAACTTCATAATTTAAGTTTGGGTTCAAATATAAAGAAGGAAAAGGAGGCTTCACGATGCTTCTATTATTATTTACTATCAGATCAGATCGTTCCTGATTGTTTAGATTTACACCTTAAAACACCACCTGTGCGATACAGTATGTATCTTTTCCTCTAAAATAGGGAAACATTATGCCTCAGTGATGTGAAGCTGGCTTCTCATTGGTTTTTAATTGGTATCCAATCATTATTCGTGTTTTCTGTTGTATTTGAAGAACTATCACAGTCAACACACACTACTAGCCCTCTATTCAGACTATGAGAACCAAGTTGCTACGTGAAAATGCAGCAGGGTTAACAACCAAAGCACAATTTCATTAGCTTACGTTCAATAAGGTAAAGAAAATTAGATGTTTCTCATGACTAAATTTTGGGCGTTCTGCTGAATGATTAGAGTATGAATTATCTAACTGCATTCTTGATTATTCTCTGTTCTAGCCGTAGAACCTCGCTGTGATTCCAGCCTGATTTTCCAGTTCTATCTCTATGCATTTTCACAGTACTTTTAGTAAAGTTTCACCATCCAGCCCTGGAGCCAAGACTCTTCCTTTGTAATGAGGATGCTAACAGCAGGAGCAGGTGCTGGCCAGCAGCTCACCACGGGTTCCATTGTAGACAGTGGAGCCCTTCGGAGTCTGTTCTGTTCTGATAGTAGAGCTTGTTCTGATACTATCGCCTTAGGACTTTTCTTTTTGTGTTCACTCCTTTGGGAGTATACTGACCTATTCTGAATTCTACTTTCATGACTACATTTCCACTTCATAAAAAAAAATGTATCCCTTGTCTTTCAGGTATTGAGAATTTTCCTGGTTCTTCATTTCTTTCTTTCTTCTTCAGTAATATGATTGAAATGCTCAATTCATTAGAACCATTCCTTGGATGTGTCTTCCAGACAATTTGTCCTATGTTAGTTTGAGCTTCATTCTGCTAATAATGGTTTGGCATCTCTACTTCCTAACCCTCAAAGATATATATATATTTATATATTCTAATATATTTATATTAGAAGCTGAGATCTGCATATAAGAACATGTAGTGTTTGTACTTCTGCACATAGGTTACCTTACTTAATTAAATATTTTCTTTTTCACACTGTTCAACATAATTATACTCCCTTTATACTCCCTTTATAAATTTTGAGTATTATACTCCCTTTATAAACACTGGGATTCATGTCAGTTATCTTAAGATCTATGTCCCACAATAAACACTTACCCCAATGACAGTTGTACAAAGAGTCAGATATTGTCACTTCCCCCAGAGAAACTGTTTACTACAAATGTTCAAGTACTACTGAGCACCAAGCAAGCACCTACAATAGTAGGCATATCTACCCATGCAAACTCACCCACCCTACTAACCAACTCTCTAAGTGAGTTTGTCTTTAGCAAAGAGATGGCTAAGCTAGAGATTAACATACACCTTATCATAATCACTTAATCAATAAACAGGAATGCTGGGGTTTAAGCCTGTGACTCCTAAATCTAAGTCCAGTACTTATTTTTTTCTGCCATGTTTTTCATAGACTGTCAAGCATTCAGAACAGAAGGGAGATAAGGATATTTGATGACAACCTGGCCCTGTCAAGGATCTGATTTTAAACTGTCCTTGATTCTGCTATGCCAAAGCTTTTTCTATTCATAAATTATTTGCCACTTAATGGAGCTATTTTTTAAAATGTATGGAATCATGCTTAGGGATAAGCAGGGACTTAAACTACTGCACAATGGCTTTTGGCTTACACAGAGTCAGAGTACAGCTAATGGGAGGAAAGCAATAAATCTCAGGAAGACTCTAGTATCTGCTAGTCCTAGTTATTTATTTATTTATTTTTGCTGGGAGTCTGTGTGGCACATTGAAAACACATTTATTGACGACATGAAATTGCATAAAGTCTCTAAAAGAATATGGCATGATTGGTAGGTGTATCTGATAGAGATGGGCCCATTTGAAATCAATCAAAACAAATGGCTGACTTATGATCTAATGGCAGCTATTGAATGCTATCAACAAAGTAGAGCTTGACTAAGAAAGGTATCTTTTTATTTGTACTAAGCCATTTAGTGATGTGTGTTAAACTAAATTGTTTTGTTGTGAAATCAAACATAGCATAAATCACATATTTTAATTATGTTCATCTTCACTAGGTAAAACGAAGAAGAAATTAAAGTGGTCCATCCTTTGGTAAGAATAGGACCACCTGCTGTGTGTGTGTGTGTGTTAACAGTCAATTGTAGCAATTCAAATTTGCTTGTACAAGCATATAATTTTTCCTGCTCTCTCACCTCAATCAATATGACTCATCTTTATCTTATGACGGTTATGGAATAATGAAACATTTTATAGTTTGTGTTTTACTTAATATTACACAATAACTGTTTATTTTCTCTTACATTCTCTCCTTTACATTTTGGCACTTATTAAACTTTGTTCCTCAATTTCTTTTCAGGCGAAGCTGCAGATTTTCTACGGCATTTCCATGCATACTTGTGTTGGGTTGACCCACCCCCTGCCCTTTCCTTTCCATCATCTTTCTGCTCCCATCCCTGTTTAAACCCTTCCACTCCCAGCAGTTCCCCTTTCGCTTCGCTATCACAGGTTCAGGTACTCATCCCATCTGCTTTAAAGCGCCCCTTCTCCCCTCTCATGGGCCTATCCTACAAATAGGGGCCTCCTGGTATCTCTCTCATAGATGTGTGTGTGTGTGTGTGTGTGTGTGTGTGTGTGTGTGTGTGTGTGTGTGTAAGCTTCATATAAGAAAAAGCATGGCACTTTTGCATTGCTGAACCTGAATTCAATATTCAAAATTTTAATTTTGCATTCAACTCAATTCAATACTTCCCTGTTGCACCCATTTTGCATTAACACATTTTTACTACCCATTAACCTGCATCTCTAAGCTGATTCCATTTCCTTACTGTGGTAAACAGAGCATCAGTAAATGTAGTGGCCAAGGATCTCTGTGGTAAGAAGCAGAGTCTTCTGTGTACGTGTCCAGGAGTGATACAGCTGGGTATGTCTTTTTTGTGTGTCGCGAAGTCTGTACTGATTGCCATGGATGTGGCATCATCTTGCACTCCCACCCAGCATGAATAAGAATTCCCCTTTCCTCTCATCCTCCACAACCTTGACTGTCATTTGTCATGATAGCCATTCTGACAGGGGTGAGATGGAGTCTCAAAGTAGCTTTAATTTGCATTTCTCTGATAGCATGCTTAACATTTTCTAAAATGTCTCTTAGCCATTTTTCTTTCTTCTCGTGAGAATTTGCTGTTTTTATAACTTTTTATAGCCTTGGGAACAGTCCAGACACACATTCAATGGGAATTCCAAAAAAGATTGTATCAAACATGACTTATTACTGTATAACTAAACACATACATGACATATAACATGAATAACATAATAATTAATGTCTGAAGAGATTTTTTTTCTTTTTACACATGTGTGGTTATAATAGCAAATTTCCCAGTTTCTCAAGCTCAGGTGACAACTCTTGTAGTTTCAAATTATATCCTACACTTACCACATGCTTTTTCCTTGCCATGGAGACAAGAGTGGAAGGAGCTGGAAAAAAAAAACATAAAATAAATCCAGTAAAGCTATAGTTACCAAGGAAGTGTTTGATAGAAACTGTTACTGCGGGGAAGAAAATGAAGATTTTGTCCTAATGGGGCATAGAACCGGAAGAGCTAACCAAAGGTAAAATTAAAAAAAAAAATCTAGAAGAAGAAGTAGAAGATTCAGAATAACAAGAAATGGGGAGGAATTCCACATGGCTCCTACTGGATTGAGCAGGGCTCCACTAAGTGTTTGCAAAGTTATACAGGGGTGACACTTTGAGAGGAAAAGAAAAAAGACAAAAAACACTGTAGGCCACATTCATGACAAAACGCTTTACATACCAGATGAGTGGATGGAACCACTGCAGACCTGAAGATTTTCGGATACTTTTAGGTTGTCTCCAGAGACTCAAACAACCCAATTAGTATGTAGGAGCAGAATGTTGCAAGATTATACAGCAGATTTTACAAGCAGTGGAGACAAGTAGCTTCTCTATTGTCAGGAGGAATGCTCACTCTCCTTGCTCTAAGGGAAAGAAACAGAAAAAAATAACACAAGAGCAATGAGAAGAAGGAATGTAAAATCATCAGAATCTAATGAGGTTTATCGTGGATCCAGCTGCAATGCGATGGGTGCTCATCAGCTGGATGCTTTGCTCGCCTTAGACTTAGATGAAGACCCAGTGTGCCAAGGGTACCGCATGTGCACTAAACACACTTTTTCAATTAGAGAATATTTCAGTGTCACAGAGGATGGCACTGGGACTTTCGGAGCTGAACGATAAGAAGTGAATCTGCACCTTGGTTGTAAGACATCAACCATTGCTTACAACTCAGTAACTCATTTATTCTTTTCATCTCTGGTAGGAATCAATCATCATGCATAGCTCACAGAAATTTTAGAAACATATAAACTGACCCCATCTTATCTCATAAATGCAAGCAGATGTTAATTAGTATCTAGTATAGTGACATAAAATTGTAAAGACCACATTCAGCACCCTAGAGACTGAAGTACTGATAGATACCCTGTCGGTACTTCAGGACATACGACAGGAGAGGAGGGTGAAGGGATGAGAATGGAAGGAAAGAAGAGATCAAACTAAAAAACTAACTAGATTTTTAAAACATGCAAATCAACATTAAATGGTCACTAGTTATCATATGATAATTAGAATAAATGCTGGTTCTATTCTGTCTGTTCTATTTGGTCAAATCCTTCTTAACTATGAAGTTTAGTTGTTATTAATTGCAGTTAATATAATCATTAACTTTTTCTATATTTTTTACAGTACTTTAGGTACTCCTCCTATGGAAAATCAATATGTCAAATATTCAGTAGCAGTGACTTGTCTCGATACTTTTTTTCTTATAAAGATGCCTCCAGTGAGTTTTGGCATATAACTGTCATGCTGATGCTGCAAATCTTATCTATAAATGGACCTTTCAGAGCCATCATTGTGATCAGTGAGTGCAGCAACCTTCTGTTTGAGGACAGCATAAGTCAAGGCAAGGAGTCAGGGCCAGACACCAGAACAGGATGTTACAGGAATGCAAAGTGAGCACTCTGTAGAAGCTTCTCTCTCTGCTTAGCTCATGAAATGTGTGTTACAAGGATTACTTCTTCTTTACTCTTGGTGGGGTTTTTTAGGTGATAAAAGTAGAATCAACTTAAAAATATTTTTAAAAATTTATATGTATTCCAACACAAACAATGCTATGGCTTCTCTTTGGTGGGTGAAGAGGGGAAGAGCCCAGCTTCAAAGAATATCCAACGTGGCCTTTCTTCCTAGAGGGTTAAGCAATGTTTAACATTTTAAAGTTCTGAAAGACCCTAGAGTAAAGAAAACTCTCCTCTTCTCTCTTCGTAGAACTTCAGGCTTACATTTGGCTGCAGAATGCTTGCATTCTTTAGCATTGGCTCTCAACATATTTTATGGGTCTCTATTACTGAAACATCATACACGAAGAATAAACAAGAAAGAAAAAAAACGAAGACCCCCCCCAATGTAATCAAGCCAGAAATCTGTTGCACAGAATTTGGTAGGGTAACAAAGATCAAAGAAACAAAAAAATGCAGGTGATGTTCCAAAATTCTGAATCATTCTAGGCAAAATATCTCTCTAAAAAAATCATAAACACACACACTAATGTACATGAGTAAATAAATAAACTGGACAATAAATCACAGTGGGAGTGATCTCTCATAACTATGCCCCTTATGACACCCTTTTCAAAAGATTACATGGGGATAAAGAGCTGGCTCAGTGATAAAGAGCATACACTGCTTTTTCCAAGAACCCGAGTTCAGTTCCCAGCACCCATGTTTGGTATCCCATAATTGTCTGTAGTTCCAGCTCTAGGAGATCTAACACTTCCGGTCTCTGTGGACATTTGTACCCACTTGCACATACCCACACGTAGTCACACACAATAGTTCTGTGTGGGAATGGGAACCTAAGTGTGATGCCCAAGCATGGTAGCATACACATACAAGTCCATCACTGGGAATGATAAGTGGGACTGGAAGGATGGCTCAGCAGTGAAGAGGACTTGCTGCTCTTCCAGAGGATATAGGTTCAATTCCCAGAACCCACAATTCTTTGATGCTTTCTTCTAGCCTCTATGGGTACCAGGCATTCGCATGATGCCCAGAAATACAGACACAGACAGGCAAAACACCTTTACACATATAAATAAACTAACTAAATAAATAAATAAGGAAAAATAAAGATGGATAGCACCTTCTGAAGCAAAACACCTGAAGTTGTCCTTGGGCTTCTTATACTACAGGCTGATGTACACCAGTCCACAAGCTTCTGCATACCCACAAAAACACACATACATACACACACTATTCGAGTTCACTTCGTATTTAATCCTTGCAGATTTTTCACTAACTTAATGGAGCCTAGTGTTAAAATACAGATATGTTTTCAGTGTTTTGGAAAGATACTTTTCAGGCTCAAAAAGAATTGAAAATACTCTTTTCAATTAGACCAATGTGTGTTTAGCTTTCCGTTAGCCGGTTTTCTATCCTTTCCACTGAGCTAGCTTGATTGTTTCATCCAGATATAGTCCTCAGACAACAAACAGGCTCTAAGAATGATCCCTGTCCATACTCCAGTATTCAACAGCAAGGAAGATATGAAGGCAAGTGTGCTCAGACAGGTGTTCCATCCTGCTCTATGAACTCCATCTACCTTTCTCTTCAAGTCTCTCTTTCCACCCTGTATCTCAGTTAATACTGTAACATTTCTACTCTGGGCATTGATTCCAAACCTCTTTCAGGCATGTGCATAGACACATGACACTCTCTCTAGAACCGAAGAGCAAGTCGGGGCTTTTTCACAGGGCTGTGAGGAGAAGCTAGGGCTGCCAATGGGAGTCAAGCTGGGCTGATGCTCGTTTACTGAAACACCAAGTTAGATTTTTTTTTTTATTGAGAATAAGAAAAAAAAGGTTTCCGCCTCCTCCCACCCTCCCATTCCCTCCCCCTCCCCCCTCTCTTCTCCCCCTCCCCCCTCTCTTCTCCCCCTCCCCCCTCTCTTCTCCCCCTCCCCCCACTCCTCTCCCCCTCCCTCTCCTATCCAAAGAGCAGTCATGGTTCCCTGCCCTGTGGAAAGTCCAAGGTCCTCCCCCCTCTGTCCATGTCTAGGAAGGTGAACATCCAAACTGGCTAGGCTCCCATCAAGCCAGAACATGAAGTAGGATCAAAATTAGATTTTTTAAATCATGGAGCCCAGACCAAGAGTCTCTTCAAATCAGATAGTTTAAGGTGTAGAACAAATCTCCATGTTCTACTTCTTTCTAGATACCAGCCTGAAAATTTTGCCCTGGCTGTCCCACAGATACGGAAAGAGCAAAAATGAGTAGATAGATCCAGGATTTCAGTTACGTAAAGGATCAGCTCCAAATAGTGAGACGATGGTAAAACAAGGGCACCAGGTTTCCCTTTTAAATTATCTTAAGTTTCTGTTACAGTGCTCACTATTTTCAGGTGCACCTTACCAGATCATTACCCGCCTGCTGCAGCCGTCTGCCTCATCAATAATCAACATGTCTTAGTCCCTCATTGTATCGGCTCTGCTTGAAGCCCTTTGGAAGACAGAGTGCCTGTCCAGAAGATTGGCCGTCATTCCTAACAGAATGAAATGAAAAAGCTGTTAGGCCATTCACATGCTGCTGTTCCTCAACGGAGCCCTTGATTTATGTGCCCATGTCTACTTCCATGTTAGGATTAATAAAGATCTGTGTTCCAATTTCTGTTGTTTTCTGGATTATGCAATGATCCATTACAGTTTTAAATACATTTTTTTAATCACTAAATTTTACAATATGTCTATAAAAATTCCTCTAGATAGAGCCACTAATTTTGTCTTCTACAACAGTTCCTGGTAAAATTCTAATTTTAAAACTTGTCTTGGAAATTTATGCTTAGCAGAAATAAGAACATTTTGAATTTTGGGGTCTGAGTATGAACCTGAACTATAAATTGGAAGAATGAAAAGACTGGAGGCAGTGGTGGGGTTCATCAGTCTCCCACACTTCTGCCTTTGTCCCTACTTACCGACTCGTACATTATGCTGAGGGTAACACTTCAGCTTCTTCCTGTGAACATGCTCTGCCGAAAGTGCTACCAAAAAAGAATAAGGTCCTAGAGGAACCCAAAGTTTATGCAAAAATTTAACCTACTTATAATTTGAGTTGTTCACATGCAGTTTCTTGGGGAACAATTACCTCATTGTGTTTTCAGTTGTTCAGTTCCTTTAGGTCACATACAATTCTTAGCTCTGATTAGGTTAGCTAAAATTTCAATTTTCTATTCTCTGTGACATTCACAGGGTCTTCCTTGTTTGGGGGGGGAGGGGGGATTATAGTTTCAGTCCTAAAACTTAGACCAACACCCAGATAGTCAAATAACTATCTGAATCTTGTGTCCATGGCTTCCCAGCTTCAGTTTGCTTTTCAATGGATGGATACCATTTTCTCCATATTGCCAAGTAAAACATTTTCTAATACATTCAAAGGGCTCCTTTCTTGTTCTGCATGTAGATGCAGATCGAATGGTTTCCTTCTTCTTTGGTTGACAGGTAATATTTTTTCACCTAGCTTTAACAATCTGAAAGAATCAAAGGGAGTCAGAAAAAAAAAAATTGTCCTAGCCATGTTTTCTTTGGGCCACATTTTTCTAATACACAGCTGTGGTGGTTTGAAAGAAAACGACCACAACAGGGAATGGCACTATTAGGAGGTGTGGTTTTGTTGTAGTAAGTGTGGCCTTGCTGGGAGAAGTGTGTTATGGTGGAGGCGTGCTTTGAGGTTTTATAATCTCGAGTCTGGTTGGTGGGACACAGACTCCTGCTGCCTGTAGATCAAGTTGTAGAACTCTTAGCTCCTTCTCCAGCACCATGCCTGCCTGCCTGCTGCCCTGTCTGCCATGTCCTGCTGTGACGATATTGGACTAAACCTCTGAAACTGTAAGTCAACCCCAATTAAATGTTTTCCCTTATAAGAGTTGCCATGATCATGGTATCTCTTCACCGCAATATAAACCCGAAGACAACAGTTTTAATTATATTTAGAAATAAATAACCAAGACAAAAAAAAACACACACACACATCTGAGATCGAAGGGATTTCTTAGACTTTTGCAATTTTGGAAAATATCAAAAAAATGCATTAAATAGTCTACTCTGTAGTATTTCATTCAACCAATGTACATTTCTTATATATTATCCCTGTGCTAGTCCACATGACTGGTTAAAGATAGAGCAATGAACACAGCTGGTGCACTCTGCTCCTTCATGGCCCACAGTCGGGCTGAGATTCGTCATATGCCCCTCGTATACATCTACATGTATAATTAAGTTGTTAAACTCTCGTTTTCTCATTTTCTGTTTTCATTACTGTGGCAAAATAAAGTGGTTTAATTAGATGGTATCAAAGATTTCTGCAGCATCTTGTTAAGAGAGAAATTAAATCTGTCACAGATGATTGATGTAATGGAGTCTTCCACTTGCACCTTTCAATTCAACAAAAGCAGCTGTGGCTTTCATTTAACCCTATCAGTAGCTCCTCATTCATGAGTAGAAGAGACGGGGTTATTCAATTATAGGAAGTAAGTCACAGAAAGTAATGGATATTCTTTGGGGCATAGGCAATTTTTTTGTTAATTTAAAATTTCTACTAGCCCTTTGAGACTTTCTTATAATGTTTAATTATTTTTGCTTCTCCCTGCACTAACTCTTCCCCGATCTACTTCTTTCTTCATCCATCTTTATGTCCTTTTGCTGTTGCCTCATTTTGTGGTGCCCAAATATTCTTGGATGTGTAGTCTTCTACTAGGTGGAGGTCAATCTGTCAGGGCTACATTCTTAGAGAAAACTGACCCTCTCTATCCCACCAGCTAACAGTTCCTAACAGCTCCTCATCTAGGGGTGGACCATCATGCCCATCTTCCCTTTCCATGGTGGGGTATAGTCTGCTTTGAGTTTATATAGGTCCTGTGCATGCTATCAAAACTGTTGTTAATTCTTATGTATAGCTACCCTGCTGTGTCCAGAAAACACCATTTTTTTTTCTCATTGTCTATCATCTCTGGCTCTTACAATCTTTCTGTCCCCTGTATCACAGTGGTTTCTAAACATGTGAAGCAGTCAGTATTGGCATATGGGTTCCTTTTAAGACTTTACATTCTGTAGTCTTTGTTCCTCTGCACCTTGACTAGCTAAGGCTCCCTGTGTTGATCGCCATCTAACCATAAATCTGCAAAAGAAGCTCCTCTAATAAGGGCTGAGAGACTCCTTAGTCTACAGGTATAAGGATATAAACCATTAGGAATTGGTTTTGCCCTATGTTCATTTAGCAGAATAATAGCAGTAGACTCTTTCTCGGGTCTATGATCTGTATCCGTTCTTGGCCCAATAAGAGTGTTAGGTATAGGTGCCTTGAATCCACTCAGAAAGTGGTTGGTTGCTGCCACTACATTCATGCCCCTGTTGATGTGTCCTTCCATGCTGCTTTTCATAGCGGCTCACCGTGATCACAGCTGGGTGAGATTACAGGTTTTCTTCTCCAGTATTGTCCGTAGTACCTTCTAGATCTATGATTATTCCTGGTAGGGATGATGACCCTAGGTCCTGCCAGCTTGATTTCCCCATGTTCTACAGCTCACGTATGTAATGGCATTGGCAGCAGAGTCTTGCCATCAAGTTCTGAAGGGCATCCAAGAATTGGCAAAATTGCTGGCAATGCTTAGGATTTCTGGGATTATACTGGTCAATATTCCCAGTGGAATGAATATTCTTTTCATTTCCCTTATAACGATGCCCATATGATTCCCCTTCAAAAATAAGAACTTTAAAAAATTATTCATGTCAAGATATAATTCAAATTTATATGCTGTTTTTCTGTAATTTTTAGAGTTGAGACAGACATTGTGAAATGAATCGATTTTCCCCAGTCATTTCCTGGATTTTATGTCAGCATTTTCATCTCTCTGGACAGGTTAACAATATTGGGCACATTATACACACATTTTGAAGGCTATTTTCACAAGTGTGTGTGTGTGTGTGTGGTGTTGGAGCTGGAAGTCGAGGATTAGTCATGCTGGGCATAAAATGTGCCACAAACTCCATCAAATTTTCATACATGTATTTTATGAATACCTATGGAGGATAAACGGCTACATAATACCAAATGGTGAATGTTTTTGTATGTTCCGTCATATAATGATCTATTGATGAGCAACTACAGGTTGCTAAAACATAGAAATAATGTGGTAATAAATATAATTTCTAATCTTACAAAACATGATTTGGCCAAGATTTCTGGGCTCTTACAAAGACAAATGAAGGAAGTCTTCACCCTCAATCTGTAGAAAGGGTAAAGAGGAAAGATGACAAAGGATATAGGTCCTCTGGGAAATCACCCATGTTCCTTCCCCCCAGAGAGTGTGCACTAGTGTCTCTATAACCGGCTGTAGACCAGGATCATCAGGGGTGTCTCTACCAGAGGGCAGATGGAGGACTCTGAGGAGGGCCACTTATAATGTGGTCTGAGCTAGTTAAGCTATTTTCCAATGAACAATTATTTTAGACCTTTCCAATTGAAACAATCACATCTGATCTGACTTCTGATCTTAGAAATGATTTTAATAGTGAAACACCAAAGATAAAGGGTGACATAATTAGTGAATAATCATTTCTACTCCCACCGGGATCATTCTGCTGTTCATGATTTAGTTCAACTGAATGACATTCTTTGCTTTTGCCATACCAACACCATGCTTTAAGACAGAAACAACTAGCCCACATTTTAAAAATGTAAAACACACATAAGAACCCCAGTAAATATCCTTTCACTTCTCAACAAAAGCCATTTTGACAAATTCTAAATGACTCCAAGCTCTGCCCAATGTAATGAATGCATTACTTCTCCTGAGAGCCTGTTCTAGGGATATTCTCCCTCTAGTGGTAGTGACTTTTGTTTATTACTTTTTTTTTTCCTGCCTGGTTTTTGGCTTTAATGAGATGATTCTTTTGGGTGGATCTTGCTTTCCTTTCCCAACCAAATTTGGTTTGGGCATCTCATAATGTCTGTCCAAGGAGATTTCATGTACATTTCTGGACATTTCTGAGTATTCATCAAGCTCAGAAAAGGCATGAATCTTTAAGTTTTCTTAAAGGCTTTAAATCATTAAGCTTAGAGGCAGCTGCTATACACCAATAGATAACTAAGGCTCTCTCTGTAGTCATGGACCTGGATCTTTTCATCTTTCTTTAGAGCTTCTGGTTCTACCATTGTGACTTTCCCACTCCATCGTTTTTATATTTCTGCATAATTCTGTTTGATTCCCATAGAACTAAGATCCACAGAGACAGATGCATCTTTACATTGTGACTTTTTTTTTGCAAGAGGAAGGTATGAGTGATCACAAAGCAATTGGTTTTATTGTGACATTCTTATATCTGTATGTTGTTTTACATTGTTCTCATTCATGTCCTTCATTGCTAAATTCATTTTTTAAAAAATTACTAAATTGTTTAAGCAAATATCATGAGAAAAAATAGGTTTAGTAAGTAGTCAAAATGATTCTGTATTTTTAACAGTGCCAATAAGAAGATTAATGAAATAATGACTCAGGTGGTAACAGCTAGGGTCATAGTCTGTTATCGTGCTGAAAGACATCCCCAGTTAGCAGGATCTCACTGTGAAGTTCACTGTTTTCTTGTGAAGATTTCACTGTTTTCTTGTGAAGATTTGTCAGGTCATTTCCCAAGTGTCTGTATTCACTGTTCTGTCTGAAATACTTAGTAATTATTTTAGTAACTGCTTGATTGTTTTTTTGTTTCGTTTTTGTTTTTCTCCTCCTCTTACATAGGATTCTCCCAGGATCTCTGAATAGAACCCGGCTTGTTGGCTGTCATTCCCCCAGTCTCAGTGGTCATGTCTATATGCACCTACAGAAGAGACTCAATCACAGTAGCTAGATATCTAACTGCTCAGCTCCCTTTGCAGACCTGCTCCGTCATTCCGTTTCTGTGAGGACTCTGCTGTTGCTCCTATAAAGAGATCTCTCTTATATTTTAACTCACGTATCTCTGTTGTTGTATCTACTAAAACTTATCAAAATTTACCTTTGTGGAGGAGCCTGTGATTAATTGCATTTAACCATTTGATTTCAAAGCTTCAAGGACAAATTGTGTGCTCTTGAAAGCCTAGCTACAACCATCTCCCTCCAGTGTTCATCAGTTAGCAAATTTCATTTTTATTTGCAAAATAATTACCATTAATCCATGCCTATGAAATCAGTTCCCAGAAATCACAAGTTAGACGCTCTTTCTCAAAATATCTACACTGAGAAACTAAACTGTGGGAACATTTTATACTTAGAAGTATTACAATGCTGGCCTTTACCTGCTATCATCAAAGATTTCTGTCAGATGAGAAACTAGACTGAGTCCCTTAGAGACAATTATACAATCCCATTTTTCTCTCTGAATCTTTCTTTTGCCTGCTTGAATTCTCCGTGTGTCAAGACACTTTCCTATTTCATACTGAGGAGCTACTGCAGCCTCTGTCTGTGTTCCTAGTTCAGGTCCACATTAAAACTTTCATGAAAGTCTTCAAAGTCACCACCAACTGGCTTTTCATCTTGGTAAAGCAGAACTGCTTCCTCATGATACGTTTTCATTTAAATCTTTTAATTTATCTGCTTGGCAACATGCTGTCTCTTTAGCAAAGCCAACACTAAGTGAAATGAAGACCACTTTTGTACCTACACCAACTATTGCAAAAACTCTTAAATATGCAGCAAAAATACAACAATTTAGACTAGAAGGATTTATTCATGGTTTCTCTGACCTCTTTTCTTCACCCTCCTCTTCTTCTTCTTCTAAAAAGAAAAGATAAAGTAACACCTGAAGAATTATAGAATATGCATCATTTAGTCACTCAAAGGAGTATGTGTCCTTTAGCCACCAAGTTTGATGAAATCCGTGAGCCACTGTGTTTATGATATCCTAATAGTATGAGAAAGGTTGGGGAGAGGTCAGGATGGTACTTGTTCTGTAGATAACGCATGTGAGAAGCCAGTTCTGTTCACAGTTGGCTTAAGGCTTGAATACAAAGAGCAACTTGACTGCATATTTAAGTATGAAATCCACCAAGGGTGAATCATATGTGAATGACTGAGAATGAGTGAAAATAGGCAGGGAAACCTGAAGCGTGAGAAAACAGAAAGCAGAGATAAAAGAGTTTCCGTATTTTATCAAGGATGCAAACTAGAGCTAGACCTCAATGGATACGATCTACCCAGGAGTAGTAGGTCCATGAAATGTATTCATGACTAATCCAGAAATAGCCTGTGTTCCTCAAAAATTAAAATGGGAGCTCAGCTAGAGAAAAAGGAGTGAGTTGTCAGTTTAGGGCTGTTTGCCAAAGCAATGAGAAAACACAAAGCACCTCCCTGGAACCGGTGGTGCCTGTTTGTCTTCTTTCCCCTCCCCCTCACAAGGCCTCTGGGCGACAAAGGTGGAAAATGAGTTCATCCTCCTTCCATTTTCCTTTTCTAAACTTCCCAGTTGCTAGCCACCCTGTCAAGACTCAAAGAAATGCAACAAAATACATATTCCTTCCAAATGTAACTGCTGTATTTCTCACCACGTTTTTTAGTCCAGATCCCCGTTGTGTGGAGTGCCAGTGTAGTCAGAACTCTCCACAATGAGCACTATTTCTTCCACTCTTAACTTACCTTTAGCCCTTTGTGCTCTTTGGAGTGAGCAGAAACTCAATTGTTAAATCAGAAACCTTCCACCTTCCAGCTTGAAACATGTCTTTCCTGCTCTCATCTCCCAGTGCCCTGCTCCAATAAGCGAAAGGGACATTAAGTCAGAGGTAGAACACTTGGCCAGTATGGATGAGACCCTGTATTCAGTCCCCACCATGGAAAAAAGAAAGAAAGAAATCTGTAACTGGAGGTTTCTCTCCCACCTTCCAGTTACCGAATAACCACTCTGGGGCTTAATATTAATTAAACTATTAAACTATTAATATAAATATAAAATTAAACTATTAAACAGTTTGGACTATTAGTTCAAGCTTATTATTATCTAGCTCTTACAACTTAAATTAACTTAAAGTAACCCCTTTTCTATTATTCTGCATTTTACCAGGAGGCTCATGGCTTGTTACTTCACATCTTGTTTCTCAGGTGGCTACTGGTCTCTCCTAGACTCCACCTTCTTTCTTCCTATATTTTTGTTTGGATTTCCCACCTACCTATATTCTGCCCTGCCATAGGCCAAAACAGCTTCTTTATTAACTAATAGTAATAAGACATAATAAGGCATATTCACAGCAAACAGAAGGGCATCCCACATCTGAAACCTGGCTTTAACCCTTCTTTCCCATTAATGACACATGTTAAATATTACAGCTTTAAGATACTTTGTGAAAGTATAGGGATGTCTAGGGCAGGAGTTTGGGGAAAGGAAGATATCCTTTATTTTCAGAATAGTGTGCTTTACTGCTGGTCTCCGCTAAGACTCGTAGCATGCCCTTTTGGATACACAGCTGACTAGAGCCTTCATGTCATCATTTCCTCATTGAAGAAACCTGCTTATAGCTTCTCCTGTACATGATGTTGTACTCCAGAAAAATGTCAGGCTTTCCAGTTTCCACAGGATGAGTCCTGATAAATCCAAGACAATGGGCTCATAGGATCCATATCTCTGTCAGGTACTGGCTTGGGGAGAGGCTTGCTATCCACCTCTCACTAAGGAGACTGGAATAGAAGCTAATAAATGAGCCATGCTTTCTAAAGTGCACATTTTGTTCCCAAAAAGAAATGGAAGAAGGAAAAAGAAGGTTTTGATCTTTGGGGATTTTGTTTGGTGAAAGTTTGATGGTTGGCAATGCTGTAGGCATTTGGAAACGAGAGGTGCCCGATGAGAACAGACCCAGGCTCCTGAAGCTAAATTGGTTCGAATGCACATTTAAATAACCTGTCTTGTGTCTGGTATGGTTATATGAGGGGAGAAGTGGTCATTTTAATAACTCTGAGTTCAATTACATTATTTGCAACCAATCTATAGCTCTGCTACAGGGCTCTACAGAGTTGGAGTGAGAAGGAAAGGTTAAAGTTCAAACCAGCCACATGGAGCCTTAGGCATAGCCTCCCTTAAGTACAGAAAATAAAGAAGAATGATGGTTCTGGGGCTCTATCAAATTTGAGAGATCTTGACAAAAATGGATCAAAAGATCATTGATACCTCAAGTAATCCTATTTCTTTTTTCTTTTCAAAATATTTATTTTTTACTTTTATTTTTACATACCAACTACATACCCCTCCCTCCTCTCATCCTGAAACCCCCCCCCCATTTACTCCCTCCCCATCCACTCCTCCTCAGTCTCCATTTAGGAAGGGGCAGGCCTCCCATGGGCCTAAACAAAGCATGGAACCTCAAATTGAGACAGAACCAAGCTTCTCTCCCTGCATCAAGGCTGGGCAAGGAAATCCAGATGTGGAATAGGCTCCCAAAAGCCCGCTCTAGTGCCAGGGACAGGTTCTAATCTCACTGCCAGGAGCTCCCAAAACAGACTAAGCTATACAACTGTCACATCCTTGCAGAGGACCCAAGTCAATCCCTGGCAAGTTCCCCAATTGTTGTTTCGGAGTCCATGAGCTCCATTAGCTCAGGTCAGCTGTCTCTGTGGGTTCCTGCATCCTGACCTTGATAGCTCTGGCCTTTACACTTCCTCCTCCCTTACTTCAGTAGGACTCAGGGAGCTCAGCCCAGTTCTTGGCTTTCTTGGCTGTGGATCTCTGCAACTGTTTCCATCAGTTACTAGATAAAAATTCTCTGTTGGCAATTAGGGCAGTCACCAATCCAATTACAGGAGACCAGTTCATGCATGATGTGGGAGTCCCCTCTGTGTGCTGTGATTACCATTAATGAATAAAGAAACTGCCTTGGCCTGTTGATAGGGCACAACTTAGGTGTGTGTGGGGAGGATTGGACTGAATGCTGGGGTAAAGAAGGGCAGAGTTAAGGAGGACGCCATGAGTCTGCCCCTGGAGATAAAACGTACTGTAACTTTGCTGGTAGGCCACGACCTCATGGTGATATACAGATTAATAGAAATGGGTTAAATTAAGATGTAAGAGTTAGCCAATAAGATGCTAGAGCTAATGGGCCAAACAGTGATTTAATTAATATAGTTTCTGTGTGATTATTTCAGTTCTGGGAGGCTGGGACGAACAAGCATCTTCTTGCTACACAGGCACCCTCTCCATATTGCTAAGAGTCTTAGCTAGGGTCATCCATATGTATTCCTGGGAAATTCCCTGGCACCAGATTTCTCCCTAACCCTGAAATGCCCCTCCTCTCCATAGAGACATCTCTTTTGTTGCTCTTCCCCTCTGTCCTGCTCCCAAACCACCTCAGGCACCCAGTCCACCCAACCTGATCCCTCACTCCCCCCTTATTCCCCCGCCATTCCTGTCCCTAGTCTACCCAGAAAATATCTTCTATTTACCCTTCCCAGGGAAATCCATGAGATTCTCTTCGGGCCCTCTTTGTTACCTATGGTAGGTAACATATCACTCATAAGTAAATATTAGGGGTGAAGTATAGAATAACCAACCTACGATTCAATTTCTTTTCAGTGACATTTAAAAAAAAAAGTGCTTGCTTGACTTTTTAAAAATTATGAAGCAAATAAGTCCTGTCGTTCCTTGACTTACCTAAAAAACAAACTGCGGGAGAAAGTCAGTACATACCTATGTACAGCAAGCAGTCCCTGTGAAACCAGCCCTCTGCTTCACTGTTACCACAGAGAGTCAGCCATCCCCACATCTCCTCTCTCCACCAGCTCTTACTCTGCAGGTTCTCACCAGCCACAGACCAAGCCTTTGAAGTCCCTGTCTTTCACTCCCTCCTCTTGTTTCTCACCTCCATTTCTCTCCTTTCTGCATCAAAACAAAGACATCATCACTTTAAAGGCAAGTTCTTCATCCTGGCTTTCCCCAGGCCTGTTTCTCTGTGTTGTTGTCTAGAATGGGGGGGACAACATTGCAAGGGAGAAATGGAAAACTCAGGTTTCTTTCAGGGCCCAGGTGGGCAAAGCTGTGAATGCTCACACTTCATATATTACTTTTTTTGTCCTTAGAACTTCGCAGCTCCAAGCTGCGGGAAACTCAACAGGACAGGTGACCTGGTTTCTTCAGCAGCTAACTTGTACGATGGAGGAGGAAAAGAGACCAATTGCAAGGGAACTTGGAAATAGTTTCCATTTATTTATGTTAATAATGCTATAGCCACATTTTGAAAGAGGTTATTAACTTTCATAGAATTTCTAAAATATTTGCAGATGCAGTACCTAGCAATTTGTCCCAAAGTAATGCATATTATTTGAAATGGGAAGTGAGGTTTTAAAGTTACATTAAATTGTCTTTTCCCGTTAGTATATGGATTTTTCAAGAAGAGGAGAAGGAAGGGAAAGGGAGGAGAGGAGAGGAGGAGGGGAAGAAAGGGGAGAGAAAATGAGGTGATAGGAGGGAATAGGAGGAGAGGGAGGGGGAAAGGGAAGGAAGGGGAGAGGAGAGGAGAAGAGACAGGGAAAGGAAAGGAGAAGAGAGGGGAGATGAAAGGAGGGGACAGGAAGGAATAGGAGGAGAGAGAGTGGAGGGAAGGGGAAGGAAGGGGAGAGGAGAGGAGAAGAGACAGGGAAAGGAAAGGAGAAGAGAGGGGAGATGAAAGGAGGGGACAGGAAGGAATAGGAGGAGAGAGAGTGGAGGGAAGGGGAAGGAAGGGGAGAGGAGAGGAGAGAAGAGGAGAGGTGTAGAAGGCATAAGGTCCTTGTGCTCAAAGATAAGCACTAGGGAAACTAGGAATGTTAAACACGCAGGGTTATCTCCTTAACTGAAGGGATGTACAATCTCTTTTCCTCCCAGAAGCCTGGGGGTGGGTATAATCAATAGCTGGGTGATTTGTGCGGTCTGTAGGGCCAGATCATAGCTGACTCCCTCAGACTTTATATTTATCTCAGCTATTCTCCCTAGACCCTTATCTTGAATATTTTTTTTTCTCAGAAGATAGAAACCATCTCTGTGGTAAGGGTCACATAGACTTTGAAGAGTTTCACTATAATCATGAATTAAGCTTTGTTGTACACACAGGATTGAGTTGATTATTATCAGAAACCGCTTTTCCACAATTGTGCTGTGCTTAAACATGCCTAAAATAAACTTCTCAGTGTCAGATCCCGAAGTTTGAGCCAACACTAGTGACTGAATGATGTTGAACTGTGTTTCCTTCTTGCCTGCTGGCCATTGTATTTGCAGAGAAACCCACAAAACAGAAGGGAAGGGGAGAGAGAAGATGGGAAACGGAGGGCAGGGAAAGAGAAGAGAAGGGAAAGGTAAGGGGAAGATATGGAGGGGAAAGGAGAAACAGAGACATAAAGAGACAGAGAGAAAGAAGAAGAGAGGCTATCTTATAAGCATAGATATCAGGTGAACTAGCAAACACAGATGAGTGATTTGCTGAAGTCATTTGTGCAGGCATTAGAATTATAATCTCAGAGACTGTTATTTCTGAGAAACTAAATGATATTATGGATATCAATGACTTACCTGAATAATTCTTTATGGGTATCATAACCTGCATTTTAGGCTTATCACAAATGGCATAGAAACATGCTGACAGACACAAGGACCACTCCTTGACTCATATCACACTTCCATCCGGGAAATTTCCCTTTCTATAGCCTTTGCTGACATACAAGCTTGCAACATGATGAAAAACTCTCTCTCTCTCTCTCTCTCTCTCTCTCTCTCTCTCTCTCTCTCTCTCTCTCCCTCCCTCCCTCCCCCCCCTCTCTCTCACACACACACACTCACACTTGGTAATCTCCTTTTATTCATCAACACATTAACATTGTGCAAGAGTTTTTTAAACCTATCTTTTCTGCCTATCTATATAATATGCATCTTCGTATTTTTTTTCATGCCTTCACGTTTAAATGACTTGTGTGAAAAGGAGGCCATGAACCAATTACACTTAAGTAGCTCATTTGACGCTCTCTCAGAAAATATGAAATAGTTTCTGGAAATAATGACTCAGTCCTTTATGCAACACCTTGAGTTCAGATTCTAATATCTTCAAAATATGCATTCAGTTTGACTGATTTGAATTTGCTAACTTCATTTCTCATGGCTCTGGTACACGTATTTCACAGTCCATTTCCATGTATAGTTTGCCAATTTCCAAGTTCCTAGAGCTGATCTCGGACTTTCAGTAATGAAACCTGAATTGCTCTCAAACTGAAAACAAATGTGTTTTTGCTTTAACTTAGCGTTCACCTTCTACAAATTTAGCTACATGAAAAAAAATGCAATTTCTTCTCTCTTTCTTTTTATTTTCTTTGTTATTCTTTATAAAATGCTTAAAGTTTAGCCTGGAAGAAATCATATTCAAGAATAGCAAGTTTATAGCCTCAAATTTTGAATGTATTTCTGGAGAAGTTGAACATATATGACATTGTGCCGTGATAGAACAAAGGCTTTAATTGCTTATTCTTTTGTTGTTGTTTTAATGTGTGTGTGTATATGTATGTGTGTATGTGTGCACGCATCTATGTTAATGTATGTTTGTGTTTATGTATGCATGTATGTATGTGAATTTGTTCATATGTTTACATATCTGTGAAAGCTCAATGTCCGTTGTCTTCTTCAATTGATCTACATCTTAGTTTTGAATATATTTTGAAATAATTTTTATCTAGTTGTACATGTGCTCATTACCTTTCCGTGAGTATGATAGAGTAGTGCTTGACAGATATAACTTAAAGGGGAAAAGTTTATTTTGTCTCATTGTCCAAGGGATTTATCTATCGTGGCAAAGTTGGAGAGGTAGTTAGTAGGCGTGGCTTATGGTTTTAGGAATCAGAGTATGTGACAACTGCTTGGGACATGGTACCAACCTGGAAGCAGAGAGCTTAGGAAAGTTATGGCTATTGTCCAGAAGGCCCACCTCTGAAAGCCATGCTTCCCACCCGTCAAGGTCCCATAACCTCCCAAAATAATGTAACCAACTGGGGACCAACCACGTGTTCAAACACATGAATCTTAGAATGATATATCAAACAGGAGAAAGGTCATAACACTATGCGTTTGCATATGTTATTTTATTCAGAGTATTGACTAATTCTGCTGTACGACAGTATTGGCAATAGGAGAACACATTTCGGGGGCAGGTGATCTGGTCTTCATTGAAAACATCTGTGGCTGTGACGGAACTATGACAACAGCAAAACGTAAAGAGACAGGTTGCGCTCAGTACACTGCAAGGCCTTTCCATCTGAAGGGCATTTCCTGTTAGTTTTTGTTTTGCTTTTATGTCAGAAATAAAGGTTTGAAAGTTACAAGTTACAAATGCAATCTAAGTTGCTGCACGACATTGAGTGACCAAACAATACGACCAGAATTCAGAATTCTGAGTAGACCTTAAATTAATTGGCTGGTATGTTTCTGATATTAACATTGTTTATCCATTACTTAAACATGATCACCCTTGATCCCAGAAAATGTCAGATGAGAAAGATCTGTGGGTTTGACCCTGGCTGTGGTTCAACTTCTGCTATGTCTTGGCTTGACCTATGCCAGTGTCCTGAAGTCATTGCTTCTCTTCCTTCTGTATATTGTCTGCTTGCAGCAGGGGGCAGGATGTTGAACCTTCGCTTATTAATCATTCTGTTGCTAACGACTGTGTCTTCCCAGGTTCACAGGAGTCTCAAGCTGGTCACAGTGGTGATGCAATGGTTTTCTGTGAATCATTTCAGACTCCCTGGGAAGGCCTTGCCTGCCCTTATGTGCCATCTGTCCAGCCATCTGTGTCTTTCTTATCCTGGTCCCTAAAAAGAACTAAGTTATTATATGTTCCATTCAGTCAACAAACATCACTAGGCATCAACTATGTGAGGAAGGATCGATAGGTGTGGTGAGAAAGAATTTCTTCTCAGGGAAAACTTTGCTGGGAAGAGTATACAAAAATTTTCTTCATGCTAAAACATGTACTCAAGAATCAGTATTTCATTCAGCTTTTCAGCTACCAAGAGAGACTGAAAGTTATTTTTCATTCCATCTTTACACACATTTGAGTGCACACATGTGTATATAGCATTAGTAGTGGTGTGGTATTTGAAATAGCAGTAGTCAGTGCTTATCCTAGGCATCATGAATGTAGGTGACACTGTTTCCACCATGTGATGCTTGCCTCTACCCATTTCTTACCCTTCAGTGAGTAAGCTAATCCAGAAATAAAGTCTAGATGGGCTCAGCAGGAGAGAGAATCTTAAAAGGGGTGTTCCCTTTTGTATGTGCCACCACGTCCCTGCGTGTTCTTTTCACTCTCATGTGTTAGGCTATGTTTGTATCAATTAAAAAATATACCTGTCAAGAAGCAAGATGGGTAGAGAACACTTGATGAACACTTTACTATGTAAAGTACATTTCCAGCTGTGATATACACGTATAGAGATGGATATAGACATATTTTATATTTCTATGCCAGATGTTGAATAAGTGCAAAAGAATTTCATTTAATCATTCACAGGAATTCATTGACACGGTTTTTTGTTTTGTTTTGTTTTGTCTTTTGTTTTTGTTTGTTTTTGGCTTTTTGAGACAGGGTTTCTTTGTGTAGCTTTGGAGCCTGTCCTGGAATTCGCTCTGTAGAATACGCTGGCCTCAAACTCACAGAGATCCACCTGCCTCTGCCCCGAAGTTCTGGGATTAAAGGCATACACCAGTACACACGCAAACTAAGGCTCAGGGATATTTTTATAATTTTTATAATATTCATGTTTATGTTTTGAAAACTTCCTACATGTATGTAATATATTTTGGTTATATCTACCTTCACACTCCTCAGAATCCTGCCTAACACATATCCCTCTCAACTTCATGTCCTTGTTTTGTTTTTTTATATTTTTTTAACCGACTGAGTCTGATTAGTGCTGTCCTTACACACATGGGCGTGGGGTCAAATACTGGTCCGTGGTCAGCCTAATGTAGTAAATGAAAACTCAGTAATCAGCAGGTGGCATCTTGAAAAAGGGTGGTTTTCCAAGGGTGAGGATGTGTAGGGAGCCCACAAGGCACAGAGATGTCTACGGGAAGGACATGTGATATTTGCAATAGAAATGAGCATCTCAAGGAGTCATTACCATACCTAGCTCAGAAAAGAAAAAAAAAAGAGACAGAGAGAAGGTCGCTGCTGAAACTCCATGAAGATATGTTGAAAGATAGGTCATGATAAGGGAACTATTAAATGAGGTGAGGACTGGATGGGAAAAGGATATCCACTCAAAGAAAAACATACTTTGATCTTGCTCTTTCCACCTTCCAGTTTCCTGGAGATGTATCTGCTTAATCAGCCCATCCAATGGCAGAGGCAAGAGAGCCTGTGATTAATGGTAAAAAGTCAGCATCCGGGAGGGGACAGACAGAATCACCGGTCTAAATGCCTTGCCCAGATTCACGCAGACAGTGAAGGGTGGTGCCAACAGTCGGTCAGCTGTTCTCTCTGCTCTAAAGAGCACACGGCTTCCATTGTGACTAATTATTTCCCAGTAAATTGTTTTAATAACTATTTCAGGAGTCACAATATATTCTGGACCAAATAGAATGTTTGTACGGTATACTTTATAAAAACCAAGACATTGTAGTGCATAAGGAGTAAATTTCTGGTCAATCAGAGTTGCTTAAAGACAACTGTGATCCATTAATGAGGATATTCAAACCTCCCAAGCATTCAGCAAGTGTGTAGCTTGTTACCGAATGGATACATGATGATTTTCTAAGACCCAATTGTGTGCTCTCGAAATGTATAGGCTGAAATCCTAACCTGTGCATTGATGATCTTAGGAGGCAATGCCATTGAGAAGTGATTAGTTCCCGAGGGAAGTGTTCATGCGAACAAGTTATGAGAACAATACAAATGGAGGCAACCCCAATAATAACGCCATTCCTGAAATAAAGGGGAGGGTTAGGATGTTAATTTAATTTCCAGTTTGAAAGGATCTCTGGAAGTCTGAATTTGATTTAGCACCTTCTTACCGGTTCTGATGTAAAAGCACTCGTTACTTCACAAGCATAGGTGGCCGCTCTGTTGTAACAGCTGTAAACACCTTGAATAGTAAACGGGCTAGAAGCCTCTTAGGTTCTAAATACTAGCCCTAGAAAGGTCTTCTGGAGTTATATTTTTAATTCCTTTCTCACATGATACCATGTCAGTCTTTAAGAGTGTTTTCATGTTTTCAGTTTGACCACTGTGTCTTCTTTCCAAACTACTTTTCCTTTAGTAAAAGTTATCTTCTATACACTATTTGACAGGCTCCTTAAAAAACTTTCACTGGGATTTAAAAGAAATGGTACTCTAGACACATAACCGGGAAGAGAGCCCTGCAGATGTGATAAGGGGCATGGTCTGCCTAGGGAGAAATCGATTACTGTGACCCTGCTAAATGGACACAGCACTAGACAGACTCTGTAGACTTAGTGATATATCCATACAAAAGTTCTTTTCTCGGCTCTCATCAGAAAAGATTTCTCACGCAGCAACCGCCAACATAGAAACCCCGACTGGTCAATGTGCAAAGAGTAAGTGAGCGTGAAAGGTTCAGCCCCAAATAGGACATATATATATCACAGCCTTTCCCCAAGGCTCAGAGAGCGTTGCAAAAGAGGAGGCCAAAAGACTGGAGGAGCAAGAGGCTATGGATGGCTAGAAGTAAACTGTCTTCTGAACACAACAAGGCCGTGGTGTATCCCAACTCACAGTGCTTGAGAGAGCATACATAAGGCCAGTGCAAATTCAAGCCAAACAAAATCCCAGCATGGATGGGTGAGGCAGGCACTAATCCTACCCCTAAGTGAGGAACTAATGACAATCAATCGCTTCTGGAAGAGGAGAAGTCCCTTTTCTTAAGGGCATGATTCCTGATAAGTGGACCATGTTCAAGGGAACAGTATCACACCCAAGAGTATTTGGACAACACACACTGGATTATATGGGTTTTTAATAAATAAACAAAGGAGCAGGGCGATGGTGGCGCACGCCTTTAATCCCAGCACTCAGGAGACAGAGGGAGAGTCTATGAGTATCATGTCTTGGCACTGAAGCCATAGCTGTGAGCTCACATCTCACGAGAGAGAGAGAGAGAGAGAGAGAGAGAGAGAGAGAGAGAGAGAAATAGAGAGAAGTAAAAACAGCAGCATGGGATTTTGAAACCTCAAAGTCCACCTCTTCAAACAAGGTCTTACATTCTAATCCTTCCCAAACACTTCCACTAAATAGGAACTAAGTATATAAAGCAACAGAGGCCACTTTCATTCAAACTACCACACAATTCTCAGCTGCTATTATCATCTATCACAGCCTTACATCCATTTCGGTATTTGTGCAGTGTAGTGGTCACCGTGCTTGCCTGACAATGCTCTATCTGTATCTCCGAAACATCTTGCCATGTCTTGTTCAAGCCCAGTATTACATATTAATATGTCTCCTCTGTGAACCAGGATTTTGAGAAGCAACTTTTGGAATTTTTAATGAGACTATAGAAGTACATTTATATACTAGAATTCTTGAAAGTTCTCCAAGAAAGCCAATTAAAATCTTGAGACTTAATCCCGCTGTCAATATTATTACATATTTCCTTCGGAAAGATCTGCTATTTTCAGCTATGAAAATAAAAAGGAACTAGCTTGTAAACATTTTCTTTTCTTTTCTACAAAAGTAGAAATCTCATCAAAGAAACTTTAACACATTGAAATACAAAATGACTCTAAGACCCCTTTATTCTGTGGCTCCCAGTTTGAAAGCTGTGTCTTTAAGCACAAACAATATACACTTTGTTCCCCCTCTTCAACACGAGTGGTGTGTTAAATGGAAAGGACAGACATTAGAGAGTAAAATAAATTATTTGTCAACACTTTTAAGAAGGAAGTTATTACAATTTTTTTTCACAAATTGCTTTTTGAAGTAAGCAGGTTGAGTGTACTTGAAAAAAAAACATTGGAAACGGTCCAGGATATTCTGGAAATCATGAACACTAACAAATGTAGTTAAATCTGTGAGACCAGATGGTAGCTACCTGAACTTTTAAATTAACCCAGAGATGAAACCATTGAATTGTTAACCAAAATGCAAAACTCTTTCTTTAGAAGTATAATGTTGGAATAAAAAAAAAAGGCAGATTTCCAGAGTCACCCTGAGCCTCAGAAGATTCCCCTAGAAGACTGGTCACTGAGGTTAAGGGGCAATGGTAAGTGATGGATTAATGCCCACATTAAAATTCCTAATCTAAGAGGATGTCCTGCTGGCCCAGTGAACTTACTGAGAATAAGAGAGGCAAAACCTTATATTCCAAACAGCAGCAGGGACCCTGTTTGGTGTTTGGTACAAAGATTCCCAGGGAAGCTGGACGATGGTGGCACACGCCTTTAATCCCAGCACTCGGGAGGCAGAGGCAGGCGGATCTCTGTGAGTTCGAGACCAGCCTGATCTACAAAGGGAGTTCCAGGACAGGCTCCAAAGCCACAGAGAAACTCTGTCTAGAAAAAAAAAAAAAGATTCCCTGGGAAAAATACATCTTAAAATGTTCCCAAACCCATGTATACCAATTTAATATCTGTAGAAATCAAATTTATGTAACGATATTTAAAGTCAGTGGCTATTTCAGGACTTGCTTTTTGTGTCTCCCACCACTGTGAGGCAAAGGCCTCATAGAAGGTGGCCTCAGAAGATGGCATCCTGTGTACTAGTTTTTCATTCGGTTGTAGTCAAGGTCAAACCTGTTGAAACTGAACAGGAAGGTAAATAGGCTCAGAGACTCAAACCACACATAGCAAGTGGACAGTAGAAAACTACTAAAGGGGAGGGGAGCGCATGGAACATTAAAGGGACATGGCCAGAGGCAGCTTGACTAGCATGCCATGTGACTAGGTGGGCAGCCAAGGTGTGGAGCAGAAAGCATCCATCACCAGCGTTCTGTCCTTGCTCTGTCCTCATGGGTAGCATGGGTAGCATGGAATGGCGGGTATTGTTACATCAATGATCGTGCCAACCACATTTCTAAGAAAGAATTCTAAGGAGAAGGGTGGTAGAAGTCAAACGAGGTCACTAAGTGAGAAGCGGCAACTCCATTAGCCGAGTCAGTTGGGAAAACATCGTGCATGAGAAGTGAGAACTCATTCGTCCCTGAGAGCACAGGCCTGAGTGTACTCTCAGGGAGTTGTCCTGTTGACGGAAGCTGCCCTACGTCACCTGCTTGCTGTGCTCGCAAACGGAGAAGCAGGAAAAGCTCTTGTGTTTCTGCCAACCAGCCACCGTCAGAGTTCACAAATATTGTCGGCTAAGAGAATTCACCCGCAATACTAGTGCGACCTTTGCCAATGGATGAGTTGGTGGAGATTTTTAAGGGGTTGGAATTTTTACATTTCCTGTGTATCTTGAAATAATAATAATAAAAAAAATAATTTGAAGATCTGAGAATTGCTTTAATCTACTATTTGGGAATCCACTATGGTGTGTGTGTGTGTGTGTGTGTGTGTGTGTATGTGAAAGAGAGAGAGAGAGAGAGAGAGAGAGAGAGAGAGAGAGAGAGAGAGGTGGGGGGGAGTGGGAGAATTAGGAAGAGGATGCTGAAGGAGGGGAGAAAGAAGTAGAGAGAGAGAGGGGCATCCCACACAATGATTTGGATGCTGTGCAATTTGTTTCAGTTCTCACAACAGGGTCTCTCTGTGTATAACTGAGGGGTCTGGTACTTGATATGTAGACCAGGTTGGCCTTAAGTGCACAGAGATCAGTATGGGATAAAAGGGTACACCGCTATGCTTAGTGCATTAAAGTGTTTTAATGATATACATTTCTTATATATAACACTCAAAGTATTTTAGCACCGGGAACCAACATAAGGACTAACAACTTCAATTATTATTTTAGATGAAACTGCACATGCTTCTCAAACAAAATCTTAATCCTCATTGTTACCTTTAGTCTAACAGATGGATAAATAATAAAGTACCATTAGAATTAAGTTATGGTTCTCAGTTATACTCACTGATACATCTTCTCTCCCATTGGAGTATTTCTCATGACTGGGTTTAATATTCATTCACAAATATCCACCTCCTTAATCCTTTAGGCTAGCCAGGTAGTAGTGGTGGTGGATGCCTTTAATCCTAGCACTCGGAAGGCAGAAGCAGACGGATCTCTGTGAGTTCGAAGTCAGCCTGGTCTACAAGAGCTAGTTTCAGGACATGTTCCAAAGCTACTGAGAAACATTGTCTCAAAAAAACAAAACAAACAAACAGAAAAAAGTTCCAGGCTAGTCTAGGTTTGTCCACTTCTGGATTCTAGTACCTTGGATGCTATCTGATATGTTATGTTTTCAAGGGAAGAATTGCAGAACAAATGTCAGGTGTGAAGGAAACCAGTGGTCAGGAGAAAAGATGCCAGGTGATGGAGAGCCAACATGAGTCAGCCTGGGCTTGCCTCAGCACAGCCAGAGTCCACAGACAGAGCCAGAACCTGGCTTGGTAATATAATTTCTTTTTGGTTTTTCGAGACAGGGTTTATTCTGTATAACAGTCCTAGTTGTCCTGGAACTAGCTCTTGTAGACCAGGCTGGCCTTAAACTCACAGAGATCCACCTGCCTCTGCCTTCCAATGCTGGTATTAAAAACGTGCACCACCACGAGGCACAAACATCCAGCTTTCTATAGACCAATCAGGCGCTGTAGGCAGGCAAGGTGAAACAGCAGCACATCTTTACATAGTTAAACAAATGCAGCATAAACAAATGTAAGATACTTTACATAACTAAACAATTATTTTGCAACACAAACAAATGTAACACATTATCTTTACCTAGTTAAAGTAATATTCCACAACAAGGTTCATTTGTTTCATGGTTTTTGATTTGATTATTTGTCCTGAGACAGAGTCTCACTGTATATTCCTGGCTATCTGGAACTCACTATGCAGACCAGTCTGGCCTTGAACTCAGACTGCCTTTGCGTCCTGGGTACTGAGAATAAAAGCTTGTAATACTATGTCCAGCTTTACAAGTATGCTTCTTTAAAACTTGAATTCCAGTTGTAAAATAAGGAATTTACTTTTCAGGTAAGGCATATATTCGATCCCTGCTCTTGATCACCTATCTTTATATTAACCTTAGTTTGCTATTATGAACCTTAAAATTTGTACTTAAACACAGAATTTAGATATTATTAGATTTCTTTTTCAAAATTGTCAATGTCAACAAACTTAGGAGCCTACCAGTGTCCATAGTCTCTCCAGATCAAACATTGAAATATACATTAATATCTGTATCTCTCTCATCATTACTATTTATTTCCCCAGAGTCATTTTAATGATCTCAAGCTTATACTGGTACTTAGAAATGCTGACAGACCTTTTCCAGGCTCCCAAGACATCTTCCGAATTTGGCTGCATGTTTTTGCCTTATGGGACAAATTTGAATCCTGTGAATCAAATTTTAATTAAAATAAATTACTTTGACTGCAGGGTTTCTGATGTTTTTAGTTGCATGATTTTAATTATTCATTTTAAGTAAAGAGCAGAGTTTAGGAAAAACTGGCAATGATGAGAGGTTTTTTTTTTTTTCCAAAACAAAACAGAAATGGGCAGAAGTCAAGGTAACCAAAGCTAATAAGATCTGGCTAAGTTTATTTTAAAAAGTAGAATTCTAAATTATAACTAAATTTGACTACTTCTTTTTCCCAAAAATCAGTAAAGCAAAGGAAATATCCCCTTTTTCAAGTTCTAACATCTACTAAAAACAGCAGCAAAATACAGCAATGTGTGTCGTCTAAGGAGAAAATTAACAGGAGTGCCTTAGCTTCCAATGAGAAATTGCAGCCATCAGGGCTGGGGATTTTTCAACATCTGGTGCGTTGGGGTCCCCGGGAAAGGGTCTCGGGCAAATCAGAACACATGGGAATGCAGAGTATGAACAACTGCCTAACAAGCTTTATTTTTCATGGCTTTTTATACAGACTAAAAAGCATTACCTCAACTCTGAAACCCTTTACCCATGTACATGATCATGAGAGACTCTTACCTCACCTTGCAAGAAACAATGCCTCAATAAAAAGCAGTAATAAATATAAAAAGAAGTACATAGAAACAAAGCAAAAAGTATCCAGAAGCAAAGCACTTCCTTAACCTATACCTGGTAGAGCCTGAAGAACTGAGCTCAAAGGCCGCTTCCTTACCAAGGGTACAGATTCCGACAGAGCATTGAGAAACGCGAAGAGGAAGTTTGCTTTCATCTATGCTTGGTTTGCCAAGCAACCGTTTCCCAACGTCGTCTCATCTGTCCCAGGAGGAGCCTGCACTCTAAGCCAGTTCTGTGTCTCCATAGGGATTGATGACACAGACAGTTTGCTCACGAGTCAATGGTGCCTGTCCTAACCTAGGAAGAGAAACGAAGGATTATCAGAAGGAAAGAGAATGAGAGTTTGAAGAGATACCGTCTGCCTCTACCCGAAGATCCAGGAAGTCTAGAGAACTGGGAACTTCTGGGACAGTCTGGTTTCCTGCCCCACATCAGCCTTAGCCAGTTCAGTGAAGCCACGAATTCTGGTGCAGCTAGTGTGTGCTAGGAATATGTTTCTCGGACTGAATTAGAGATGCGCACCTGATCCTCTTACAGACTTCATTGTGCGTTAACTAGCCACAGAGAAGGGATTCAAAATCACTGATTGTACCAGCACTCTCAATTGTATAGGGAAGGATGCCAAGAGAAATGAATTTCAGTTTGTTATGTTGAGCCTAGTCACAGTACAAAGGGGAGGATAAATAGTCTACTGCCTTTTTCATACACCATATCAACGGTGAGTCAGGTAATAATTTGGAGAAAATACTTAAATCATTAATAATAAATACACAATCACTTCAGGGGCATTCTGAGTCAAGGTTACAGGATCCTGAAATTCAGAATACCAAGAGGGAATTCTCAGATCAGATCAGAGGAATGAAAATTTAGAGAATTTTGTAGTAGTCTCTGCTCTCTGCTTTTGATTCTGTCTGTCTGCCTGCCTGTCTCTGTGCGCCTCTCTCTCTCTCTCTCTCTCTCTCTCTCTCTCTCTCTCTCTCTCTCTCTCTCTCTCTCTCTCCTCCCTCCCGCTCTTGTGAACACAGAAGACTGGTGATATGCCCTGGAGTGGCTCTTCCATCACACATGCCTTTAGAGAAAGAGAAGAGCTTTAATGGAAAGCACAATACAAACAACTCGGAACAAGGGCCTGAAACAGACCCCCCTGGTGACTCTTTTCCCACCACAACTGTAAGCAGGAAGCTGTACCAGGACCCGGGAGGAATGTAGAAATAACAAGTGCCATCTGAGAGGGAGAAGGACTAGGCAATCCATCCATCTGACTTGCCCTTTAAGTTGCCCATTTATTTACTATGAAGATGAATAGGTCCTGCAGCTTCACTGTGCTTAAAACAAGCTTGTGGCCAACTACAGATGTCCAGGGTATGGTACTGCTTCTAAAATTAGGATGACATTCTATCTGTGTTTTGTAGTAACACCCAACCTTTAAAAGTCCCATGGAATAAAGAATGAGACCAGGTCTGGAGAGATGGCTCAGAGGTTGAGAGCACTGGCTGCTCTTCCAGAGGTCCTGAGTTCAATTCCCAGCAACCACATGGTGGCTCACAACCACCTGTAATAAAATCTGGTGCCCTCTTCTGGCCTGCAGGGACGCATGCAGACAGAACACTGTAAACAAAAATAAATAAATATTTAAAAAGAAGATCAGTTGAAAAAAAAAAAAAAAAAAAGAATGAGACCAGGCTGAAATGTTGCCAATGACCAAAGCCTGTATAATTCAGTCAGCTCAGCTTTAGAAGCAATGAGGTTACAGAAATCAATGAGAAATGATGCAGTGTGGTTTGCAATGTGTAAGTCAAACCACATAAAATTTTAGGTTAGATTTTTGTCTGTGTTTAAAAGACAAATGTGGTGAATTGTTTAGGGATAGCTAGCAAAAGAATCAAACTTAATTTAATAAATGTGCAGAAGGCCGAGAGGTTTTAAAAAAAATAGCCATTTGTAAGTCATAATTTTAAAAGTTTCATAGTTACATTTGCAAGTTTTAGTAGTTTATCATTTAAAAACATAGTAATCTACAGTTTAAAAGATGTTGCCATCTTGGCAGGGATTACTGTAGTTCTGTGGTTTTGGATTGTAGTACTTATTCCTTTTTATTAAAATTGGTATATCTTAAGATTGAAAACTTATAGAGTTTGATAAATTGCGATGAATGATTCAACACAGCCATGTAACCAATGCTCAAATGAAGAACTAGGATGCGGTTACCATCCCCGAAGGACTCCCCATAAGCACTCCCAGGCTCCAGAGTTTTCTACCCTGCAAAAACAACCTGACTGCTAACGGTAGAGTTCTTACCGGGTTTTGAAACTTATACCTCATATCCCCTTGTAGCAGCCTCCTTTTGTTCAGCTTGACATTGAGTTTCCCACCAGCTGTCTTCTGTTTCTGCTTGCTTCCTGTCTCCGTGGAGGTGTAATTTTTATCAGTAGCATCGCCAAAGCTGCTCTTGTGAAACAGTGTCCCTTCATTTTTTGTTCTTCTAATCAATACACCACCAGCACTGTGCTTCTATGGTGCCCACTCCACACAGTGTTTCCTTACTTCTCTCCATAGAAGTCTAAAAATCATGGACACTGCAGGGCACAGGGAAGGCCCCAGCATTGCAGGTGCATGTTCCACTGCTACTCTGTGTACGGGAAAAGCAGCTCCCACAGTTGCTCAAGACATGAGTGGCAACTTAATAAAAGTACTTGACTCTACCTCAGAAACTCGCAGGAGACCACATCTTTAAGGGGACAGTATCTCTCATAAAAAGGAGATTGTTTTTGTCCATAACCTTTGGAATAAAACTTTTTAAAAGTATAATATCACATTTGATTCACTGGATTCAGAAAACCTAGACTGGCTTCAGCTTGTGAATCAGGACATTTACTAAATGGAACTGTTGCCTGGGGCTGTGGCTTGATGGGAGCCACACACACACAAGACCCCAAGTTTGGTTCTGGACACAACAACAGCAACAGCAAAACAGCAACAACAAAAGCATCATAATAATATTAACAACCATAATAATAAATAATAATAATGAGAGGTTATAGATGTGACCATGAAATATAAATAATGAATTAAATATATCAGAATGATGTAGTAGCCAGGTAGCAAGTGGAGGGACAAAGCCCTTAGCTACCACAAAGAAGCACCCCCTGCACAGCAGCGTGCACCCTTGCTGTGGCTGGCTGGGCGTCTATATTTAGTTGTCTTCTGCTACTGAGCCAGATGAACGCTGCTCCTTCTCTCGTTTAGCTTTGGATAATGGCCAAATACCAGAATCTACTATTCTTTAAATAGCGGAGCTCCCATCTGTTCACAATAGGGAAAAATCAAGATGAGGAATATGCCATGATCTCTTGGCCACTCCTGTCTATTAGACTGGGAAAGATTTGAAGCATGTGTCATGTGATTTCATCCTCCTCATTTTTGAGGTGCGGAATTTTAAAATTGTCAGTGCACAGTATTTCATAGCAGCACTTACTCCACTTTTTCTTGGGAGATGATTTGCATAACTAATAATAGGCGAGATAAAACCAAAGTATAGGATGACCTTTAGTAGGATATTTTTATATTTTTCCCATGTATCTATATTGTCCTCTCAATTTCCTGAAATATGACTCACAAGTCTAGTATGATCCATGAGTCCTTTCATGGATCAATCAACTAGTCTAGGGGTGGAGGGAAGGCTGACGTCATAAAAGCATATAGCAGTCTCCTTTGAGAAAACTTGTAAAATGCAAGTAACTCAGTTAACAAACACAGGTGTCCAACACAAAAATCTTAGGCCTTTGAACAGTGTGTTTGGTTCTGGCCTTCTATCTTGACTCCATATATACATATATTAGTATTTGAGATTATAATGTAATTACATAATTTATCCTGCCCATTTCCTCTTCCCGACTTCTCCTATGTACTTTCACCCTCTGTTTGCTTGTTTGTTTGTTTCTCAAGACAGGCTTTCTTTGTATAACAGTCCTAGCTGTCCTGGAACTAGCTCTTGTAAACCAGGCTGGCCTCGAACTCACAGAGATTTACCTGCCTCTGACTCCCAAGTGCTGGGATTAAAGGCGTGCACCACTATCACCTGGCCAGTCTCTTTTTCTTTAAGCATTATTAAGTACGTGTGTGTGTGTGTGTGTGTTTATCTAAGTATATATATATATATATATTTTTTTTTTCCTTTCAGGACCAAGACAATTTATTTATTTATTTATTTATTTATTTATTTATTTATTTGATTTTTCGAGACAGGGTTTCTCCGTAGCTTTTTGATTCCTGTCCTGGAACTAGTTCTTGTAGTCCAGGCTGGCCTTGAACTCACAGAGATCCGCCTGCCTCTGCCTCCCGAGTGCTGGGATTAAAGGCGTGCGCCACCACCACCTGGCTAACAGCATTTTTTTTTTAAAGGTCTTTATCTCGAAAGCTCTTTTCTGTTTCTGCTGGCTCTGGACTGATGTGGTGGACACACATTCACAAGTGACCCAACTCTTTTTGCCTGACCAGGGTCTTAGAAGGATGACTCACGCACTCCTTAAGACATTAGAGGATTTAACTCACTGAAATGATATAAAACTGGCAGGGCCTGGTGTACTTTCACCTTCATTTGCTCTCTCAGCGTACACTTGTACAGTTTGACATCGTGGGTGCTGAGCTGGATGAGTGTCTTTTGTTGGGACAACGCTGAAGAAGGGTCTTCCATTTCATGAATTTATTTCACTCATTTGGAAATTATGGCTTGATGGAAGACAAGTATCTGTGAATCCTTATTGATAACTCATGTAGCCCTCTGTAGTCATTAGGAAAGAACATTTTTAGTAAATTAGCTTGGAAAGTATAGGTCAAACATAGTAAAAATGTTCTCATAATCTGTCATGGCATTTTTTGTATAAAATTTATCCTAAGCAAAAACCTCATAAAATATAAACATTATGCCATTACATTTGTTATAAAAGGTAAGAGAGTTGAATGCGTGGGGAAGGGTGACTAGCTCACCAGTAAGAAAAGGACCGTCTCAACCCAAACCTGAGTGCGGAATCTGAGTCAACACTTCAGCAGAGAATACGTACAGATGACGACTACAGAGAATTATCATCATCACGTACCATCAGGCAGCTGTATCTATTAAATGAGTTGCTACTCCACCTCTTCCACTGGTTCAAATCGAAGCCATCACAAGCTGAGCAGGAGCTGGAACAACAGGGACACCCCCTCACTACTGAGGAGAATACAGTGTGGAGCCCCTTGGGAAGACAGCACTAAACTTCTGCAGGAGAACTGGCCTAGAATTGGTACCCTTTGTATTTACCAAATGAGTTGGAAACTCGCATCCACTCAAAAGTCTGCAGGTGAACGCGCATAGCATTTCAAACTCTCGGGAGCCGTCAAGATGTACAATTAGAACACGGAGTGCGATGAACGTCCCAGCCGAATATTATTGAGTGGTAAGAAGCCTTAAGTACTTACTGATAAGTGAAATAAGCCAGTTTGCAAATGCTCCGTACTGTGTAATTATTGCTACGCGACATGCTAGGAAAGGCAAAGCTAAGGGACAATGAAAGTGTCAGTGCTAATTGGGGTCTGAATCGGAAGGATATAAAGATGAACAGGTGGAGCGCAGAGAACGCCGGAAATAGTGAAGCCATTCTACATTGTATTAAGAGGGCAGATACTTTTGTTAAAACTCATGGTTCACAAAAGAAGAGTAAGCCTTCATGAAGACTTCTGTGGACGTTAATTAACCATTACGTAAGAATGTGGGTTCACTAACTGTAATGAGTATGCTGTATTAATGCAAATATTACTGAAAAGAAATAGAGGGTGGTTGGGGTGACAGCTATGCAGAAAACTTTTTTTGCAAGTGTGTATTCATATGCATATTAGCAGTGTTGGGCTCATACATACTGCCTGTGCCTGTGTGTGTGGAGGTCCGAAATTGACCTCACGTGTCTCCATCATTCTCCGCTCTATTTGTTGAGCCAAGATCCCTCACTGGATAAAGATCTTGCAGATCCTGGTTATCCGGCTTGCCAGCTTGCCAGGGCATCTTCTTCCCCTGACTTCTGAGTTCTGGAATTCCAAGCAGCTGCCACAACTGCTCAGCTTTTCCTGTGGATTCTGCAGATCCAGGCGCTGCCCTTACACTTGGGAAGCAGACGTTTGATCCACTGAGCCATTTCTCAAGCCCAAACAGCTTTTTTTTTTCCTCTCTCAAATTTCCTGTGAAACCTAAAATAGCTTGAAAAAATAAAGTCTAGTAAGTCTTATAAATGGAGAGAAAATAGGTTTGTTCTTAAAAGTGTGGGACAGTCTCTTGAAAATGTCAAGTGTTTCCCATAGTTCATCTCACACTTGTCCCCGACTGGTCTCATTAAGTTTGTACAGAACGTCACTTTGGGCCAGGTCTGGGTGAGAAGGTTGACAATGAAATATGAAAAAGCAACCTTAGAACAGCGGGAACACCTTTCTACTTCTTCAGGGGGCACAAACTAACAATTTATGTGACAACTGATATTCCAGAGTAAGTTCAGGAATCTCCTGTTTAGGAGAGGAGGACTAAAGCTCTTCTGAAGTTGAAACTAGGTGCATAGAAGTGATCACACCTGTTCTGCAGCCATAGACACGGCACACAGACGTTGCGTGATATTATTATTATTATTATTATTATTATTATTATTATTATTATAACTGTCCACTTTTTAAAATCCATAGCTTGGAAGACTCCATCTTTATTATCAAAATTAGAGCAAAGATAGACCCCCCCATGAATGCCTGCTTCTAATAAAAGGGTGGAAATTTTGTATTCACCTGTTTATGGTGAATTTCTTTATTTGTGGATTTCTTACTGATGAGAAGTCAAGACAGAAGGCTCTTGCTTCACTGAGTAACGAATGTGGTGCAAATAGGTTAATATTAAAGTAAAAAATCATTTTGTGTACATGGGGCATTCAGAACATATTGCAGAGATCACTGATACTTATGCCTCATGCTTCAAACCTAACTGTCACTGGGAAGGATTTTCCCACAGTTGCCATTCTTTCTGAACCCCTCTGTCTGCATTCCCGCAGCGTGTGCCTCTGCCTTTCTCCTTTCTCTCTTCATGTGCCGTTTCAGCACGGTGCTTCAGATTGTAAGCTCCTCCAGGGCCGCTTTTAACACCCATTTGCAGCTCAAGTGCCTGCCTCACTGTGTGTTTAATAAATACATGTGCTTGAGAATGACAGTTCCCTTATTTTTTTAACTCTGTGAAATTATGTTTCCAAAGTATTTATGAAGTGATGTAGCTACTTAAAGAAATGAGCCTGTAACCAAATAAAAGCATACAAAAAAGACCATGGCAATCATTTACGTGTTGCTCAGCCACTCCTGAACAGGAGAGTGGTCCTGCAGTGGTTGATATGCCCAGTGTCGCTCCACCGAAGAAAACTAATTCTCCCTCTCCCAGAAGGTAGAAGTGACAGTTTTGTTGTTAACCTTTACCCTAGTGGCTAGGTTATAATTCATTCATTAATCTTGAAAAATAAGATAAAAGATGAAATAAAGAAAAGACAAGCCAACAGAAAGAAAAGAGCCCCAGAAAAGGCACAAGAAGCAGAGACCTACTCATTCAACCACTCAGGAATTCTTTATCAACACCAAACATGAATTCTTTTGGGCCACGGTCTTATTTTGTTTTCTTGGGAGGTTTTGTTGTGTACTGAGTATTTGTTTGGTTTTGAGAAAGAACTTTAAGTTGGGTGGGTAGGGAGCAGGAAAGGATCTGAGAGGACTTGTGGGAGAGGAAGAATATGATAAAAATATATTCAAACTTAAAAATTGAGTATATTTTTAAACAATGAAAAATAAAACGCAATAAAAACAATAAATGAGTCTGTTGATTCAGGAAGAAATTTGGGCATGTTGATAAGATGGTAACATGAGAGATCCTTCTCCTTACTGGCAGTGAGACTTCAAGATGCATAATCTCCAAAAGGTGATGTTTAACTCGTTCTTAGCTGTCACATTACTGTGTGCAATTGAGGTCTTTCAAGAACAGCAATAGAATTTTTCAAGAAATTTATTTTAAGACTGAAACCTTTTGATGATCCATGCTCTGAATGTTATATTTACTATTGTATTTCCTTATTCTTTGCCATGTGTTCGGAAGCAGACACAGCGTTACCATTTACTATAATGTGTTAGGATAGCATAACCTCTATGTAACAGTGGCTTCCAGTGCCGTTCCCCTTGATGAGAAAGTAACCCAAGCTCTGTACGATGATCCCCCCTCTATCCTCATTCATCTCTTTCATCACCACCCAGCCCTTCTTTTTTCTGCTTTAGCTGGATGTCCTTGTTATATGTTTCCAAGCATTACGTGGACCTTTGCTAAGTGAAATCTCTGCACACGCTGGACGTGGGCCTTCTCTAAAATTCTTAGTTATGTGCACGTGTGGGCACAAGCATTCTGTGCTCTTAGCTGCTGTGCCCCCTCCATCCCTGGAACTGGGATCCTTTTCCCATCTTCATTAGTGATTTGTGCTCACCCTTCGGCTCTTTCTTCCCTCAGCTTTTCACGAGAATGGCCTTGCCCACCTCCTTCCCAGGTGGGCATTTTGCCCCTTTCTTTCTCACACAGTACCCATCTATGCCCTCCATTATCTCTATTTCAGATCTTTAATTATTTATATGGTATTTACTTGTGTTGAAAAGCCTCCCTCTCTCACCTAGTCAAATCTCCAGAAGCAGAGGAACGTTTCTGAGTTTGTGAAAAGCGCTCGGTGTTTGCTGACTGGAGAGATTTAGTTTTGATAAAATAGGAATGAAAATTGTAACAAGTGTAGTGCGTCTAAAGCTATAATCTTTAATTAAGTCATTAAAAAACAGTTATCCAATATTTAGAAAGGAACCAGGTTTCTAACTACAATAGCCTCTCATCCTCTTATGTATTAGGCAAACACTGTTTTAAAATAATCCGTTCTGTTGTAATCACAATGTTAATGCTTTTCTGATAGAATTCTAAGATGCCTGGCTTCTAAGCAGCAAGCCTTTGATATTGTCACCGAAGAAAGTGAAGACCGCATATGCACAATCAAACATGGAACACTTTAAAACTCCAGTTATTTTGTAAAAGGGTCAATGCTTTCCCAAGTCCATTTATAAGTAACTTTATCGATTGATAACTGGTTCCATACTTCAGCTGGGAAACCTTCCTACCTAACATCTCCAGCTAAAAAAAAACTTCAGCCTTGTACTGGATCCCGCTTGTTACCATGCCAGCATTCCAGGAAGGATGTGTCCACTGGTGCACTAGTGGCAGACTGCTCGTGGGGGTAACCAACCACTCTCTTGATTGGATGTGAGTCCTACTATGCAGGAGGAAATTTGTGCCTGCTATTGTAAGAATGGTAAAAAACCCATGGCTGGAAAGCCAGAGGCCTGAGGGCTACTGATATTGCTTGGCGAAACAGTCATGTTGTCAAACTGTTCTAAGTATTTATGGTTATATGTGCAGACTTATCTGCTCTCAGCCTTGGTCGGAGAGCCCTCTTCAAGCCTAGGAACTATGAGCAAGTGCTGGCTGCTGGAGAAGGGAGAGTCACTTTTCTTTAGAGGTGGTTACTGGTCGGGTGCCGACGTGCATATGGGCAGCCCTTAATTGAACTCGGTGAGTCATTTGATAAAAGGAGATGATAGCAAGTTGAGACAGTGGTACAGCAGAGATTGAAGAGTTAGCTGGAGGGAGGGAGTTGGGGTGGATATGATCAGTATATATTGTATATAGGTTTGGAGTTTCAAAGACTAGATAAAATATTATTTAAAAAGAAAAATATCCACATCATATTTATAGCATTTTGCTCCTCATTATCTGTAACCATAGATTGTTACTCTACTATTTAATTTCTTATCTTCACAAATAGAGGAATGTTGCTTCTAGGATTTAGTGCTGTTTTGTTGTTTACGTTATCCTTACTCAAGCACAGAAGACATGAAACACATAGCTAATTCTTGCTAAATAAGCCAATTACTAGTTCCTTTAGTGAATAAAAAAGGTAAAAAAAATTCCAGCAAATTGTTCTGACCCTCTTTCTTCCACTGAGAATGATAAATGGACGCAGAAATCTTGATGAAATTTGCACAGTGGGCCAGCGACAGACAGAAATTTCCAAGGGGACATGATATTTGTTTAACACCAATTTTGCACCAGAATTTTAATAACTGCTTATCTCATTTCGTACTCCTGACAGGCTCCTTTGATTACAGGGCTGTTGTTATTACTCTGCAGTTAAAGAAAAACAAAGCTAGATTTTTTTTAAAAAAAAATTAGAGCTTTTATGCTCAGAGGAAAATTCAAATTCAGTGCAATTTGCCGTATCTTTTCCATAGCACTCTCTCATCAACGAAATTTGCAGCAGAATATTGCACAGTGCGCCACTGATAACCAACCTCGGCACAGCACCACCTCTTTAGAGTTCACTCTTCTGTTGGTCTCCACAAGCGTGCAATGTGATGGACAGACTATGAAGATGCCACACAGATTTCCATCACCCTAAAGTTTCTCTGTGACTTACTTGTGTGCTCATCTCTCTTGTCACAGCTGGAAGCCATGTAGTTACGCCTTTTCTAGAACGCACAGGGGTCTTTGCAGTTGGTTGTTGCTGTTCGTTTGTTTGTTAATTTGTTTTTGATTAGCAGTATCTGCTGCTTTTCTCTAAGATTTTTCATGGTTTTGCAGCCCATTTTGTTTTTTTTTTTTATCACAAATTAATGTTATCTCAGAGCAATGGCTGTGAACCTTTAATCCGTTCCTCATGCTCTGCTGACCCCCAACCACAAAACTGCTTTCATTGCTACTTCATCACTGCAATTCTGCAACCGTTATGAATCATAATGTAGATATCTGTGTTTGCTGATGGTCTTGGGGACCTCTGTGAAGAGGTTGTTTGACCCTTAAAGGAGTCACAAGCCACAGGTTGAGAACCATTGCATTAGAGGACTATCCCACAGTTAATTTTCCCACTCATTTACAGAAGGATACCTTGGTTACCTTCCGGGATGGGCACTATAAATGTTGCTGCCATGAACATAAATGTGTACATTTTTGTTTGATCATGTGTCTCTAACCAATTGAGGTTAATCTAATGAAGACCAAGGGCTATATCACTGTGCTCTTATACATTTAGTTTTATAAAGAAATCCAAATTGTCTCCTAAGGATCTGCACCATCTTGCCTTCCCATAGTTTATGAGTGAGATTTCTGTTCTTGAATTTGGCATTGTTAGTATTTTGATCTTAAATGTGTGAGCAAGTTTATAGGATAATTATCTTGTGTTATTTTTCTGTTCCAAAATAAGATATATTGTCAAACATCTAGTCATTGCCTTACATGTTGTTGTATATCTTTTTTTTACAAGATGCATGCCATAGACTTTTTCTCATTTATTAACCTAGCTATTTCTTTATTAATGACTTTTACTCATCTTTTATAAATACTGGAGAAGTTATTTTTCAAATATGTCTTCAGATTTGTCTCCTCTCATTCTGTGATTTGTGTTCTTGTTCTCTATCATGTTTTACTTCAGAAGTTCTAGATATATTAAATTCCAGTTTATCAATTATTTTTTCCTGTTCTATTACATCTAGAATGATATTGCCAGAAATATGGTTATATCATTAATTATCTTTGAGAACTTAATAATTTGCATTAAGATTACATGATTCAAAGTCCTTATTCAGTACTCCAGAAAAATAAAAGAAAATTCTGCAAAATAAACCACAATAACTGTCTTCGAATTCACAGAAAAGGCCCTAAAAATACATCTAAAGAAATAAAATATACAGTTTGGTTCTCAAAAAATATAGCTGCAAAACGCCCACCCAGCAAAGACAAACCTTAAGCAGCCAACACTGGGTACAAACATCTGATGTAGGTGGACACAACATTGCTAGAGCTGGGTTGGGTTAATAAGCTCAGGGCCCAGTGCCCACTGTCATGAGGCTAGGCTCACACAGAATCAAGAGGGGTGGAGCCCGAAGTCAGCTGCCATATGTTAAGTGGAGCCATGTGATGGCAGCCTAGTAGGTTAAGATTGGGCTCACATGGTCAGAGGAGGCTGCAGACAGCAGAAAATCAGGTCCAGAGTGAGAAAACCTCTGAACAGATACGATAGTGCTTTGAAATGCAATTAGATGCTGAAGAAAAGAACATATAGACACTCATAGAAAAACAAAGTCTAAAGATAATAAAGTAAGAGAGAGTAAGTAATATAAAAAATAATCCACATAAGGATGAGAAATACACAGGACAACTGGGTCCTGTATGGTACTTTACTGACTGAAATTTTTTTAATGCTGACAAGCAAACAGCAGCTTCTGAGAGACGTTGGATTACAAACGGGTCTGCTAATAAACCCAGCCTTTACACTTTATTGATATCATGGCTTCAAAATAGAAGTTGGGAAGTATTTTGTGTTGGCAGAGAGGTTGTGGCATTGTTTTGAAGGAAAATGAAAATTATGATTCTCTTCAAAATTAATAAAGGATTGATTTGATTGGAGAAAACCTCCTGAAAATCTTGACTACAGACATGAAAAAAAGAAACCACAGTGTGCCTTCTTCTCTGCACCTCATAGAACTTTCTCCAAAATTGACCACATACTTAGAAACAAAGCAAGTCTCAACAAATATAAGAAAATTGAAATAAACCCTTTCTGACCACCATGAATTAAACCTAAATATCATCAACAAGAGAAACAATGGAAAGATTACAAAATCATGGATACTGAACAACTCTCTAATAAATGAAAAAAAATGGATCAAGGCAGAAATAAAGATTTTTCCCTAGTGGAAAGCAGATGTAAACAGAGGAACCTCAACAAAGAAATCTCAAGTAGCTGAGAAACACTTAAAGAAATGTTCAACATCCTGAGCCATCAGGGAAATGAAAATTAAAATTTCTTTGAGATTCCATCTTAAACCTGTCAAATGGCTAAGGTCAATAACACAAGTGACAACCCATGATGGGGAAGACATAGATGGAGCAAGGCGAACCCTCCTTCTTTGCTCTTGAGAGTACAAACTTGTACAGCCACTGTGGAAAATAGTGGCATTTCCTTACATGATTGGGAAACAATCTCAAGACTTGGCTAAACCATTCATGGAAATATAACCAAAGGATGCTCTATCCTACCACAAGGCCACTTGCTCAATTATGTTTACAGCAGATTTATTTATAATAGCCAAAAACTGGAAACAGCCTAGATACCTCTCAACCAAAGAATGGATAAACAAAATGTGGTACATTTAAATAATGGAGTCTTATTCAACTGTTTAAAAATGACATCATGAAATTTGCAGGAAAGTGGATGAAAATAAGGAATCCTAAGGAAGAGGGGGTAAAAAGATTGTAAGACTCAAGGGGATGGAGGACAAACACTAGGGGAATATGGGGTTCTAATTCAGCTAACCAAGGTGCATATGACTGAGGCAGTAAGCACAGGGCCTTTGCAGGTTTATACTGGGTCCTGTCCATGGTTTCCTGCATCTAATTTGTACTCTTTTACTCTTTTGAAAGGAAAATATGCCTTTAAAATGTGCAAAGTTAAAAAATATTCTAATTTGTTTTTTTTTTTTGCTTTTGTTTTCATTTGGTTCAAGATTAAAAATGGCTTTACTGGTATGAGACCATGGAAAGAGCATGCTGGATTTGTTTCAGCATACACATAAATGGATTTCATCTTTCATGACTCTCACAGATTCAGAGTATGAGCCATAGTGTGGAGGAGCATGTCCTTTCGAAGTGTCAGTATTGTTAGGTCATACTTCTTCTCAAGTTTTAGATAAATGTTCACAGACAGTGTGAGAACCTCACTGGCAGCATCAGCCGAGTGGGATGAGCGAATAAGAACCCCAGCTTGTCTCAGAGCTTCATCACGTTAAAGCAAAATCAGTTCTGACCTGGTCCTTCACATCCGGTCACCCTCTCAGCTCCAGAGTCGTCAGCCAGGCTCCGTGCTTACTAACAGACAAAGGAGACGACATGCTGCTCCCAACAGTGACGCTGACAAAATTCAAGTCCAGTGGAGTGCGAGAGAACACCTTTATGGCCATCGCTCTGAAGACTGCCTAAAATAGCCATGGAAAGGCTAACCACTTATTTTATTTCAATTAGTATAATTAAATAATAACATAGGCGAAGAGAAAAACCACATAAATCAATGGGTCTGTGAGAGATAAAGATGTCTTTGAATGAAGGGTTCACTGCTAATTGGTCATGAAGCGATCAGATCTTTCCATAATCAAGGATTCAGACAAGTGATGGTGCAGGTGGCAAACAAGCAAAATCAATGTTGCTTTTGTGTGGCTGGTGTGTGTACTGTTCCTTTTGAAGACATCGCTCCACTTAGATGATCCTCTGCAAACCTGGAACTGTTTAGGAAATTTTCTCCTGTTGGTTTGTTTCTGCTTTTTTTATTTATTTTTGTTTATTATTATTATTATTATTTATTAAAGATTTCTGTCTCCTCCCCGCCACAGCATCCCATTTCCCTCCCCCTCCCCCAATCAACTCCCCCTCTCTCATCAGCCCTAAGAGCAGTCAGGGTTCCCTGCCACACAGAGAAGGAGGAGGAAGAAATTTTCCATCTGGTAGAAGATTACAGTGGCAAGTCCATGCCCACACAGGATGCACTGTAAAGAAATAGTTTCTCCTCTGCAGGCTTATGTTTTTAAAAGTTATTCACTGTGTGTATGTGTGTGTTTGTGTGTGTGTGTGTGTGAGAGAGAGAGAGAGAGAGAGAGAGAGAGAAAGAGAGAGAGAGAGAATGTGTATGAGTGTGTATGACTGTATTGTGTGAGTGTGCGTTAGTATGTGTGTGAGTGTGTATGTGTGAGTGTGAGTATGTTTGTATGAGTATGTGTGTGAGTATATATGAGTGAGTATGTGTGTGAGTGAGTATGTGTGTGTGAGTGTTTGTAAGTGTGAGTATGTGTGTGTGAGTGTGAGTATGTGTGTGAGTGTGTGTGAGAGAGCATATGTGGTGTTATGTACATTAGTGTGCAGGTGCATGTGTGAGTGTGTTATGTACACTAGTGTGTGTATGAGTATATGTGTGTGTTATGTACACTAGTGTGCATGTGTGTGTGTGTGTGTGAGATGTACACTAGTTTGCAGGTATCATGGTGGACATGTGGAGCCCAGAGGACAGCCCTCTTCTTCCCCAACATGGCTCTACACAGTCAGTGCTCTCAGACCCTCGAGGCCACCCTGCCACTCTGTGGGGAATTCTTAAAATGCCAGGGAACTTTTCCTCACCCCTTATTTTGTTTTATTTGGTCACATTTTAGGGCAATGATATTTCTATCAGCGCCCATGAAGTTGAGGGAGACTTCTGACTTCCTTAAAACTGACTAGAGACATGAGTGTTCATGACAAAACACATGGGCACGATCAGGGAAAGAAGCGGGGAAATAAGCTGGCAACCAATGCTTCCTCCTACTTTAAGATTTTTTTAAATTTATTTATTTATTAAAGATTTCTGTCTCTTCCCCACCGCCGCCTCCCCTTTCCCTCCCCCTCCCCCAATCAAGTCCCTCTCCCTCTTCAGCCCAAAGAGCAATCAGGGTTCCCTGCCCTGTGGGAAGTCCAAGGACCACCCACCTCCTTCCAGGTCTAGTAAGGTGAGCATCCACGAAACTGCCTAGGCTCCCACGAAACCAATAGGTACAGTAGGATCAAAAACCCATTGCCATTGTTCTTGAGGTCTCAGTAGTCCTCCTTGTCCGCTGTGTTCAGCGAGACCGGTTTTAACCTGGGCTTTTTCAGACCCAGGCCAGTTGGCCTTGGTGAGTTCCCGATAGAACATCCCCCTTGTCTCAGTGTATGGGTGCACCCCTCGCGGTCCTGAGTTCCTTGCTTGTGCTCTCTCTCCTTCTGCTTCTGATTTGGACCTTGAGATTTCAGTCCGGTGCTCCATTGTGGGTCTCTGTCTCTGTCTCCTTTCATCGCCTGATGAAGGTTAATATTCAGGAGGAAGCCTATATGATTTTCTTTGGGTTCTCCTTCTTATTTAGCTTTGAGCCTATAATTCGGGTACTTTAAGATTTTTAAAGATGAAATCTGTATTTTGTGATACCAATGTTTATAATCCTTTAGTCTCTTAAAGACCTTCTCTTCCCAGATGGCCTAAAGGAATCCTACAGTGGGGCTTTCTCAAAGCAGAGCAGCCCCAGCAAGCTGCAACAGCATCCAAGGAGCACTAAGACCACTTACTCAGTTGCTTTTCCTACAACCTGCCTTGCCATTTTGCAATGGTAATGGTATATTTGTTTACAGTCATTCTTCTGTGATTGACACCTGGATTTGCATGGCAAATCATCTCTCTCTGTTTTCTGACATGCCCAAGGGACCTTCTCTGGCACTAAAAATTTGCATGTGATTCAGGTGTTGCTAATCAAAGGAACATGGTGAACTGAGCTGACTACAGTCATTTGCTTAAGGAATACAAAATCCAAGCTTTGCCAAAAATAACCAAAAATCAGCTCCAGTGCCTCTTAGATGCACATTCAATTTCTAGGCCATAGTCATTCCAAGTAATAGCTATTCCAGCCACAATGCAGAGAACTTCTCTGCCTAAGAGGCTGTTACTAAAGAAAGCACAGCCATTAGGACGAACAAAGATTATCTCCAAGTTTGGTGACATTATGTGAGCACTTGGACCTAGTGTTACCACCAGAGCAGAATTTTTCTGAGAATCCCAACTAAATAGTCCAATGTATGCACTTCCTTAGGCTCAAACTGAGTGTCTCCGACACTTGCCACAGTCCAGCAATGCCCCTGCTTCACAACTGGGGATGGAAATGTTTTAATTCTTTAAATATTGTTCTGCTATGGGAACTCGTTTAGCCAGTAGCCTTTGAGATACCAGCCCACTTGGGCATGGCCTCTTATACCATAAGCCCACATAAAGTGCATGCTCACTTTGTCCCCCTGCTTCTGGATTTGGTTGCTGTTCCCCATTCATGCAGAGGACTGTGATCTGTGATTCCACCCCTAAATAAATAGTCCTTTATTATACTCATTTCTGAGCAACTGTGGGATATTTTATAACGTACATCTTCTTCTGGTGCCCAAACATTCCACAATGTACATCCATATAAAGCCTAAGAAAGCTTAAAAAGAGGGCTTCTAGACACACAAAAACAGGAGCCAAGTGCAGCTTCTTGGTAGCTGCTTTTTTGTTTTTCAGATAGGCTCTGTTTGCCGGCAGTCAGCAGAGGCACGGCTTCTCTAAGAGAAGGCTTCCTGACTCAGCGGTAGCAGCAAAAGCTACGTGGCTCCTGAACTCAGGACCGCGAGAGGTGTACCCACACACTGAGACAATGGGGATGTTCTATTGGGAACTCACCAAGGCCAGCTGGCCTAGGTCTGAAAAAGCCTGGGAAAAAACCGGACTCGCTGAACATAGCGGACAAGGAGGACTACTGAGACCTCAAGAACAATGGCAATGGGTTTTTGATCCTACTGCACGTACTGGCTTTGTGGGAGCCTAGGCAGTTTGGATGCTCACCTTACTAGACCTGGATGGAGGTGGGTGGTCCTTGGACTTCCCACAGGACAGGGACCCTGACTGATCTTTGGGCTGATGAGGGAGGGGGACTTGTTTGGGGGAGGGGGAGGGAAATGGGAGACAGTGGCGGGGAAGAGACAGAAATCTTCTATATATATATATATATTTATTTATTTACAAAGAAGGCTTCCTGGTTCATTCTAGTTGCAGGAACAACTCTGGCTCTCTCAGGAGGCACAGCATTTGAATGGGGTTTGAGGGCAGCATGGGTCAACTGCCTACCAGAGTTGAGGTAGTGAGGACAGTCCCCACCCAGCGGTCCTAGAGCTGGCAGGAGAGAGGTGGAGCCAGCATCCAGAGCTGCCACAAACCTCACTGTTTACCATTTTAAAGTGCTCCTGCTCAGAAAATAATTACAGATAATCAAAAAAGACAGATTCAGACAAAAATAAACCTCTGAACAGGTCACAGTGTGTTTAAAAAATGTACGTTGGCTTAAGAGAGAGAGAGAGAAAAGAGTATAAATAGTTATAAAAATAAATAGTTTTAAAGAATAAAAAAAGTCTTTAAAGAGACAGAGTATAGACAGTCATAGATTAAAGGAGTAAAGAAGAATAAGCCATGTAAAGATGGAAAATACACAGAAAGTCCGGATTATGTATATTATTGTGTTTTCTTTGAATTTTTTTTACTGTAAATAAGCTAAGTACAGAGAGACATTTCATTGTATAGGCTGCTAAGCTAAACCAATATAAATATACTTTAAAGGTATCTAGGCCTTAGCCAGAGTTGGTTGTTCCAATGTTATAAAATGAGACTTTAGGTGATTGCCCAGGTAGCCAGTTGTCACTGTCATTTATTGCACATTTTGGAAGTTGCTTGATTGCACTTTCTGTCTACTTAAGTAATATTATTTCCCCTCTCAGGTCTTCAATGGGGTTGAAGACTAGATAGTTGTAGTTGCTTTCCTCTCCTGACTTGGCCAAGCCATTTCCAATACAAGACTTAGACTCCTTATGATAGAACAATTATTAAAACATCTAGCATATGTTTCTTGCTTGATATTGTTTAGCCTGGTTGTAATTCTAATTTCTATACTTGATACTTGTTTTTATTGTATAAATGTTTGTATTAGACTTAGAATGCTTTTATTTAAACAAAAGGTGGGGTGATGTGGGAACTTCTTCAGCCAGTAACCATTAAGATGCCAGAGCACTTGGGTGTGGCCTCTTATATCATAAATGTCAATGTAAAGCAGGTGTCTCTCTCTCTCTCTCTCTCTCTCTCTCTCTCTCTCTCTCTCTCCTTCTGGAGTTGGTTTCCGTTCCCCGTTCATGCAGAGGACTGTGATCTGTGAGTCTACCCCTAAATAAATAACACTTTATTATACTCAATTTTCAGCTAGTGTGGGATTATTTTATAGCGTTTATCTTCATAGTTCCTTGTGCTTCTCTTTCAGCCTGTATTAATTTTTCTTTGCCTGAAACAATTTTTGTTTTTTTTTTTTTGTACAACAAAACACTAATACACCATGAAGAAAAAACAGAAAAAAAATGACTTCAACATGAGTTTGAGGACTTATTATTTCTACGCTAGAAATAAAACCCCCTTTCTCATGATTTGCATCAGACTTTATTCCACTAGGCAGGCCATCAAGTTTTTTATTTCCATTTAATTTTTCTCAGTTTTATACAGTTATGTACTATATATAGATAATATGTCTACTTTTCTTTGCTCCTCTTTCATGACTCCATTGCCCCTTCATTTCCTAGACAGCTTTGCTTTT